>NC_086284.1:61468372-61593198 GCF_963924245.1 Chroicocephalus ridibundus
AGTGGAGATGCAATGTGAGTTTCACTCAGCGTTTGTGAAATCAGGGTCTGTGGATGACTATCTAGGTCACAGGCAGCAAGGAGGCTGATCCTCTTTTAATCAAATGGTCAAATTTTTATCTTGTCATCATTGAACTGGTTGTGTAATGTGCTACTTAATGGCTCATGAACTAGTCTGTAAAGCTATGACTTCATGATTTAGTGAGGCTGAGTCCGACTCGTGTGTTGAAAGTGGTTTCAGTGATGGCCACACAGAGAGCTTGAAAATTCATGCCAGCAGCAGACTGTAGGGGAAAAAAGCTTTGAAACTGTTTGAACTGGTCTGCATATAAAAATAACAAGAATGTTATTCATGCTTCTAAACTGGAAAAACACAAAGGGAAAAGAAGTAGAAGCGCAGAAGAATCTCCTTCTGTAGCTACGGCAATTTGCAGTTGCTGTACTGCGAGTGTTTTTGCTTTGGTGAGATCTCGATAGGGGGAAAAAAATCCAAATAGCTTAATTTACAGTTGAGAGACCTGAGTTTACAACGAATTCTTATTCGTGTTATTTTAAACTAGAGCTATTAGGAAAAAAAATGTGCAAATAACTTTCGGAGTCAGATCATCACTGTGTTAATCATAATAACTTGTAAATAAACATGCCTACAGTTGAACTTCAAAAATCTTGTGTTTTACAAGAGATATGGATGCACAGACAAATTTTGACAAGACAGACTAGTTTGTGATGTGCACTGCATTTTATACTTCGTGGTGTGCACCTAACACCGAAGTTCATGTGACCTGGAAAATGCAGTGCGATATGGCGTTGCCTGTCCCTCTGCCTCTGCGAGGAAAGAATGTGAATTACTTTGTATTTCCTGAAGGGTGAGAATGTGCACAGCTGAGGCTGGAAAACCTCTTTCCTATAGCAGCTTCCTCATTTATCCATACCTGGAATGGATGCAACAGCTGCAGCCAAGGCTTATGGTTTATGCTTCTGAATTGCGTATCTATTTCAGCTTCTCTTAAGAAATATTAATGTTTATGAGGCAGTATTATTCTATGTAGTTATATTGAGATTGAACTGTGGTGGCTTTTCAAATTTTCTGTTAGAATCTCTTTGCAAAATTGAGAAGAGAGTTGAGATAAAGACGGTGTTTTTCTCTTACCTGCAAGATCTTAAAGTTTCAAGAGACGACCTGTGTGCTACTCTCAAAAGAGAAAATATCTTCTCTTTGAAAATTGTTTGGAGTGCAGTAAGCAGAACATAGTTTAAATTACCTGGGGATTTTTTTTCTCAGGGATTTTTTTTGCACCTCTCTTCCTCTCGGACCTCTGATAAAGACTTCTTTGTATTTAATATTTCAGTGAAATGACTTTTAATGACCATCGTGTTCGGTGCTAAGCTACAAGTACTTCTGGCAAAGTGCAGTTTAGCATTAAGTTATTAACTTGGTTATACAGCCCTGTTAAATGCAAAGAAAAAGAAAACCTGAAGGATTTCGAAGTCATCACTACCTGAACTAAGATATACTAACTGTTTCTGCCTCCTGGCAGGCTTTTCTTTAACCTGTTTTTAAACGTTTTCATGACGCCGGAGTCTTTCCGTAGGCAATCTTTTCCCAGTGTTAACTGTCCTGAGTACGTATCTTTTGCTAACATCTACTCCTGATTATGGTTTTTCCAGCCTGTGCTGGAAAGGGGATATGGGCTATTCCTTTCCTCTCTGAGAAAACAAGTTATCTTTCACTTGGCTGTGAGGAAGGGGCAGAGGACTCACTGCTTTGTGTACTGGGTTGACACTGGCAGTATCCTTTGAGCTGTGTAGCTTTAGATTGCATTCTTTAGAAGTTGTCTTCCTCTGTTGGCACGAAAAGAAGGGTAAGCAAAATATGAAAAAAAGAAAGCGAGGACACAGGCTGAGAAGTGGAAAGAAAGGGGATGAAGAAATTAAGAAAAAAAGAAAAAACATATTCAAAGAGATTAAAGGACAAAGGTGGCTATAAGGTTTCTATAAGTTGTTTTTCTTTTTTTTTAATTAAAGAAATCATTGCGGGGGGCCATATGCCTAGCAGAGTCATGGCATGGTGCTAAAGGGGGAACAGGGCATTTGATTAGAGTTGACTAGGCAAGGTTGGATAAAGGTACATATGGAGCAAACAATAGATTCCTTTGTTTTGTAAGTCCCACAGGAGCCTCTTATGACATACAACTGATAAAAATGTTATAAAATCTTATATAAATGATAAAATTTTTTGCTGTCTTTCATTACTGTGATTAGGGTGTAACATGGCACCTATCTTCCACAGGAGCGTGCATATATAAGGTGGCAGAATGACAAGGTGGAGCAGGGTTCACTGGAATTGGGCTGATATGGTCGTGACTAATCTGTCATTTCAAGAATGGCTCTGGTCTTGCCTACATCTGCTAGGACCGAACCAAAAGCCTCTCAGTTGTGCTTGCTGCCATTGACTTAACTAGGTGTTTGAAATAGGCTTAGTGAGGCGAATATTTGGAAGGTTTACTTCTTAATTAAACTGAGTATTTAAGGAGGGTATCTTGAGGCAGGAGTGGAACAAGACTGGTAAATTTGCATTGATTACATTAGTATTATGGTCTCTAAGTTGTGGACAAGCATTTATTCTACAAAGATAAGAGCTCATATTTTTCTAAGTTTATTTCCTACTATTATTTGTGATTAATATATTTACGTGACTTTGTATTGATGTCTTGTTTTCAGGCGTGGCTCACAATATTTCTTTACTACGAGAAGTCATCATCCATCCACGGTTTGTTAAAGGAGACATCAGCACTAAATTCCTTCCTGAAGTTTATCCTGATGGCTTTAAAGGTTTGTTCCATTTGGGAATGTTTCTTTTTTGCTTGAGAGATGTTGTTTCTGATTATTATTCCTTTATATTTGTAGACTGACACATTCCCCAATCAGTCTTTACTTTTCTTTTTTCTCAGATGTATCTGTGTGTACACACAATTAGAGTTTTTAAATAATGCATAATATAATTGAAACAGTTACTTTCTTTCAAGAAGGCAAAATAGATACTTCTAGGGGCAAAACAGTAAATGAAGTACATCCAAAGTCAAGAAAAACAGTTTCTAGGTAATATGAAATACGAAAAATAAACATAAATTCAACTCTACCATGTTATTGTGCTTCATTACAGACAGTGCTCCTACTGTTAACTTGAAAATAAGATTTCTTTCTGCTCAACACTGTTACTTCTCCAGTGAGTTTGTGCAGCATCTTTAGAATTGCCTTTTGGCACCCTTTGGATTAATGTAGTTCACTGCAGCATTATCTGGAGGATCTGACACTTTATCAAAGTATTTCAGTAACCTGGTCTTAATTCTCATCACACACAGTAACAGGCATCACCTTGGTTAACATAAATGCAAATGTTTCTTTACAACATCCCAGGCAACTCAGTTGCAAAAATATGTAACAACAGTTAGAGAAATGCAAGCAAACAAATTTTTTCCCTTTACAAGGATCAAATTGTAAAATTGATGAGGTTTTGAAAAAAACAAATAGGGTGGTTTTGTTTTTTTTTAAAAAAAAAACAAACCAAATTTTTTATCTTATTTTCTCTCAGCCAATCTGTCGTAGCTGGTTTCTTGACGTGTGTGGCCAGAGACTCAGTCCTTCCATACAGGCCTCACACCTCAGCTGGCATTCATCAGGCAGAACCTCTTCCTTATTTAAAAAAAAAAAAAGACAATGTTTACAGCTCATCATTCATGGGTCCTTTATGAATTCCTTGGAGATTCCTTTCTCCCCCGTTGATCATTAATCCAATGTGTGGCGGAATCCTCATCCCACTTTGGAGATGACACTGCCAGATTGGCAGTCACTGGACATGACTGGCACCTTGCCAAATTCTAGTTTCATTAAGGAGCGGAACAGATTTGTCTTACCTCGGGACTCAGTGTGTGAGTTCGGTGCAAAGAGTATTCATCCACAGAACTACTTTATATCATGATGTAATTGGCAACTCTATGTGATTCAGTCCCACACGTGGGACTAACGTATCCAGCTTGTTACTGGCTCCTGACTGAGACCACAGCACTAGGAGTTGGTCACCTTGGGTGGCAGTAAGCTTGTGACTGTTGAAGCTCAAATGTTCCTTTATCTTTTTTGCTAAGGTGTACTTAACTCATCTTCAGGTAACTCAGCTGGCTTTCATCCAGCATAGACTTGAGGGTACTCTGATCTGCTCTGAAGGCTCAGTGCTGATGATTAGCTGGTCTTTCTCTCTTCCCTGATGCTTTAATACAGAATCCCATGTCCTTGTCTCATTGATGGTTCTGGGACTCTTCAGTCTTTTTCCTGAGTGGATTCAGTTCTTTAAACCGCTGTAAAACTGTATTTTTTTTTTTTTTTATTGTTGGGGTAGTTTTGTGAGAGTTTTTGGGTTGACTTAGCTCACGAAGGAAGCTGGTGAACTTCAACAGATGTGCAGAGTGAGTGATATGCTAGGAATGGGGAGAAGGGAATGGAGGAGAAAGTTTTATACCATGTTGTGAAAAGGGAGTCTCACTTGACACACAACTGGGAACAATAAGACATACACCATTCTACCCTTATTTGTGATAATGTGTCCGTTGGGGCCCTTGGTCACTTGTAAGAAGCTGGGACAGGTTTTGTTGACCCAGGAGGAGACCCTTTGCTCTGTGTTTTTGACTATGGAAAGGCACTCTTATCTTTTGTTCTTTTATTCTTGTTTTAATATTTTATATTGCAGTGTTAACCTGTATATAATAAGTTGATTGGTCCACAAATTGCAGGATGAAAAGAAATTTGGTTTGGTGTCATCTGACTTGAACTGTGTGTGCACATATTTGTGTGCACATACACACGGATGCAAATGGTTGATTAATGTTGCAGTCTGAGGTAAACAGTAATATTGTATTAACAGATGCTTCAGACAAGCTTTTGCTCTAGACACTGGAAAACACAAGAAGAGATATTATAACACTTCATAATAAAAACTAACGAATGGCAAACGAAATGACTAGGCTTTGTTCCTGCAGTATGGAAAGTCTTGCTCTTCTCCTTCCGCATATCAAATACAAGCATATGTTAGCCTTTTTAATTATAAAAAAAATGCAGATATCATTATTACAAAGCATTTGTATTTCAAGTCAAGAACACTTATTCATGAATACTGATTTAAAGCTCACTGAAGTAACTGAGAGCCCTTTTAGTAGGGATGTAGTTTGCTCTGGATTGGACCCTCCTGGATTAAAAATAAAAAACAACACTGAGTTGAATTTGAATACAGTTTTTTTTATGTAACTACTAAAAAATATTTCTGCAAATGCAAAAATTCTAATGGGAACTGTTGAAGGCAAGCAAGGGTGGTGGGCAGATGACAGTTGGAAGCTCAGCAAGAGAAACAGAGGCAAATTCACTTATGCATTTTAAGTCCTCTACTTACTTCAGCTGACCTTTTTATATAAATACTGAGGCTAAACTTTGCTAGGAAGATTGGAAAATTAAGTAGCTTCATCTGTCTTAATGTTGCTTATAAAAGATATGTAGCTGTAAAAAAAAAAAAAAAAAAAAAGTAAATCTAAAACCAGGACAGGGATAATCTGAAAAATTAAAGCAATGTGTAGTTAAAGTGGATTTGGAAATACATAGAAATATGTGCTGTTGACAGTAGAAGTCCATAACAGAAGTGTTTTAGATTTGGAAAACTTAAGAAATGGAAAAAAATCAATGAAGATGGGTGCTATGTTAATGCTTGAGCACAGTCCAGTGTGTTTCTTTTGTAAACTCCACAATTGCCATTATTGGGCTACATTGATGGTAAGTAATGAATGTCAGTTGTGTTCTTTTTGGTGGCTGCACAAAGTACTGGCCCATTTCTTATATGCATTTTTCTTCAAATATAAATATTAATTTCAGTCTTACTTAAGAGTAAAATAAGTAAATAAGAGATGCTTTGTTTTCCAGTCTCATTTTCAAGGGTTTCATTATAAGTCCTTTATTAGAAGGCTTTTACTACAAGTTAAGAGAAAATTAATTATTAGAAATATCTTGTCAGCTTTTCCATTAACCTGTGGCGCCCACTTCAAATTCCATTTAGAACAGGAATATTTAGTAATTTTCATGATTAGGGTTTAACTCTTTTTCTTCCCTTCTTTAAATAAGCATTCATTAACAAAAACAGTTTATTGGAAGTTATTTTAAAATATTGCTGTGCTGAAACTAACCTTGCTGTGGGGATGATTTGTGTGGGAAAACAGCTGCTGTCACACCCTTCTGTTGTCTATACGAGGGATGGGTGGCTAGAATGCCGGCTGGCAATGGGTCAGCTGGAGTGGGTTATTGCTTTAAGCACATGTGTGTATTTTGGGAGGAGTGAGGATCTGAGGGTAGGTGCAGCAACACTGATTATAGAGTGGCTTCCAAGCACTTTGCTCACAGGATAAAAATGATTGCCAAGCATGCAGGAGTAGCTCATACTACTAGAGTATTGTCAGACAAGTGGCCCTTCTGCAGCTTCCAAGCAGCTTTGTACGTCCTAACCTGCCTGCTGAGAAAGGAATATGCTATCTATTATCCCTATTTTATAGACACAGAAAGTATCTCTATTTTCACAAGGATCTAAAGAGTTTTTGACAAAGAACAAATTAAACTCAAGGATCCTTAGGTTAGTACCCTATCCATTGGATTATTCTTTGTGGTTCAGTCTGTCTCACAATTAATCTTTTTCTGGGTATCTGTTTTAATATTGAGATTTTTTTTTAATGGTCCACTGTTCCCAGTTACTAAGTAACATTGCAAATGTTTGGTCAGTCTCTTTGGGAGAGACATCCTGCACAAATGAGAAAAGGGACAGGATGTCCCAAACACCAAGTCATACCAAAACAAAGGGGAAAATGAAAAGGAATCCTTTACTTCCCCTCTTCTAGCATGTTTCTCTCATTTGGATGGAGAGGAAGAGCAGGACTACTGATGGTCAATCCTTTGTTAACTAATTTCTAATACAGAATGGAAGAAAGAGGAAGCACTCCTCTCTCCTGCAATTGTGTATTGGCTCCAGAAAGTGTGTATGAGGTGAAAGCGTTTAGGTACATTGTGTTTGTCATAATTACATGGGTTGGAGGAAATTATTACTCTGCTTTACTCAACACTTATTAAACCACCTCTCAAATACTGTGTCCAGTTTTAACTCACTCACACCTACAAGAAAGATGTCAATAAACTTGAGTAAGTCCAGTGAAGAGTCACCAGGGTTGTGGTGGGATTGGAACAAAGGGCTTGAGGAGAGGCTGAGAGAACCAGGCTTGTTTAGCTTGGAAGAAAGAAAGCTTAGGATAGACCTAATGGCAGCCTTATATGTCTGAGGAGGTTCCCAAGAAGATGGAGCCAGGCTCTTCAGTGAGGTGCACAGCAGCAGAGCAAGTGGCAGAGAGAGCTGTGCTGCCATTCAGGGAGACCTGGACAGGCTGGAGTGTTGGGTGGAGAGGAACTTAATGAATTTCAACAAGGGCAAGTGTAGGGTGCTGCACCTGGGGAGGAATAACCCCACGCACCAGCACAAGTTAGGAGTTGACCTGCTGGAGAGCAGCTCTGCGGAGAGGGACCTGGGAGTCCTGGTGGACAGCAAGTCGACCATGGGCCAGCAATGTGCCCTTGTAGCCAAGGCGGCCAATGGTCTCCTGGGGCGCATTAAAAAGAGTGTGGCCAGCAGGCTGAGGGAGGTCATCCTCCCCCTCTACTCTGCCTTGGTGAGGCCACATCTGGAGTACTGTGTCCAGTTCTGGGCTCTCCCATTCAGGAAAGACAAGGAACTACTGGACAGAGTCCAGTGGAGGGCTACAAAGATGATCAAGGGACTGGAGCACCTCTCTTATGAGGAAAGGCTGAGAGACCTGGGTCTGTTTAGTCTGGAGAAGAGAAGACTGAGAGAGGATCTCAACAATGCTTATCAATATCTAAAAGGGCAGGTGTCAAGAGGATGGGGCAAGACTGTTCCAAGTGGTGCTCAGTGACAGAACAAGGGGCAACAGGCACAAGCTATAACACAGAAAAGTCCGTCTCAACATGAGGAAAAACTTCTTTACTTTGAGAGTGCCAGAGCAGTGGAACAGGCTGCCCAAAGAGGTTGTGGAGTTGTCTTCTCTGCAGACATTCAAAACCCGCCTGGATGTGATCCTGTCCAGCCTGCTCTAAGTGAATCTGCTTTGGCAGGGGGTTGGACTAGATGATCTCTAGAGGTTCCTTCCAATCCCTACCATTTTGTGATTCTGAGAGACAGTAGTCATAAACTTGAGATTTTCAAGACTTGACTGTACGAACCTCAGAGCAACCTGGTCTGAATTTGATGTTGAGATTGCTCTGTGGGAAGGAGGGGGCGCACTGAATAGACTAGATGCCTACCAAGGGCCCTTCAACCTCAGTCACTCCATGATTCTGTTATGAATGAAATCATGTTTTAGGTGAATTGGGACTGTAGGTACGACTTTTAAATTTAAGTCCGGAGACTTTTGTTATTAGTTGAGGGGGGAGTGCTGGTTCCCTTGGCTGTGTTAGTGTTAGAAGGGAGAGGATGGTTGCTGTTAATTCCATTCATCTTTGCTGGAACCTAATCTTTGTCTTCATTTTATGAAGCTACTGGATTATAAAAATTGACTTAACAGATACCTTACTTGACTTTCTTCTTTTTGACAGGTGAAGGCAAGAAACATTTCTTGGTCTGTCACTAATCCCTTTATAATTCAAAATAGTAAAGGTTTCCTTTCTATATGCTGTAGCATCCATCTTATATAAGTGATCGTGAGCTCTCCGAGAGACCTACTACTTCACTGTTTTGAATGGTTTGAGATTGCATGCACAGACAATATTGTCTGTCTCTTACCGTGACTGTCTGGATGGAGCAAAGCTCTGCTGGACTTCAGAAGAAATTAAAACCTTTAATAACATCCAACTTTGTTTTCTGCCTCAGCCGACTTGGTATCTGTACCTGCCATCTGTAATGGTTAACTTCAAAATCTATTGGGGAAAAACTCGAGCCAAAACAGAACCCAGGAATGATATAAACATGGCTTGTATTGGTATGGATCTGAAATGTGCTGCATCGTACTTTCTGTCTTACCCATTTTGCTTTTAATTTTTATTCTTCCCAATCAGAAAACGGTCACTTTTCAAATATTAAGTAACAGACCAGGGGACATAACTAGGGCTTGTTTGTTTTGGTTTTTTTCCTCTGTAATTGATAGTAGGAAACACATTTCTAGGACAAAATGCAAATAAGACTGTTATGGGAAAAATGACCTTTTATGTAATTTAATTTGAAGTTGGTTATGTAAAGTAATTGCATGAACCTTTTTGACTCAGCTTGGGGGATACTGGGATAATATTGATTTAAGCAATCATAACATCAGGGAAATGAGAGAGAAATACTTTTTCCTTGTCTTCCTTCTGACCAGGCTTCTGTCATTTAGTAGTAATAGATGTGTTTGATCTAGTTTTAAATAATACGAACAGCTGTGCTTCCACTCCTTCAGTTATGACTTAATTTTATAGCCATTAATCCTGGTTTATGTTCACCTTATGTAATTCAGCTCAGTGATGACAGTGAGACTGCAGAAGCATATCCTAGGTTGAGCAGAGAGATTTGGGAGCTGGTTTACATCTTACGGTGGAGATGAAATCTCTGTGTAGCCCAGGAGTCTGCAGTGATGGGAGCAGGAAAGAGCAATGACCGAACTTCCCATGCTGGAAGCTGGGGAACCTTTGCTACTTACTCCTCTCACTCCCTGCCGAGGCAGCACTTGGACAAATACCCCAGAGGCAGCTTTGTGACTTTTCGGCTCAATCTTCTCCGTGGTGAACATGAAAGGCTGTATGGTTGTATCTTTATTGATAGTGAATATTAACTTATATCTTAAGACATAAAATTGAAGTCCTAAGAGGTGACTTGTAAGGTAAAATAAGCCTTGAAGTGAAACAAAGGTATCACTATCTGGCGCACTTGTGTGTTTTCAAATACAGTAATGTAATTGAAAGTTTAAGTTTAAAACTGTTTAAAATTCTGCTGAGCACAGCAGCCGAGCAAGAGCAGAAGTCAAGGGAAATGGCACTGGAGTTGAGAGAACTAAGGCAGTACTGACAGCAGCTTGTCTTGTATAATAAGGGTAAATTGCCATCCTTAGGAAGCAGCCTTTAATCAGCCTTCTGAGGTATGCCTCCAAAGTTATGCTAAGGACATTCTGTGGTTTGATTGTATCTTTATTGCCAAAGACCGAAATCTAATTTTGGTATGTTCTTGTTAAGTCTGCATTATCTCCCAGACTGAAGAAAAATGCAAATTGCCCACACTTGATATAACAGTTGTGACTGGTTTTGTGCTTGCCACATCTATGCCACAACTAATGCAAATGGTGACAAACAGAGAAAGGAGATAAACAGGTGTGGTTTTTTTTCATGTTTGTGATAACGAAGAGGTGAATGTAACTCTTGATGAGTTGTTAACCTGTTTCAAATTATTGACCTTTGTTCACTGTTTGGAGTTTGATTTTTATTGACGATACAGGGAGAAAATAGTTTTTGCAGCACAGCAAGTGCAAAAGCAGGTATTGATTTCATCCAAGATGAAGGTCATGCAATAAAACCTTCAAATTGTGATCTTCCTGGTTTCACCTTGTTCCTTTACATGAGTTCATACTACCAGTGTGTGTTGGAGCAGGTGGAAACATGCAGTTTTGGTCACACAGACTTGGACGTTAGGCAGGGCAACTGAAAAGGAAAGGTTTTAGAATAGAGTTCCTGATGTATCTTTAGCTGAGACATGTAAACAAATTATCAATTTTAGAGACAACAGTTTGGAAAAATGATCTCGGAGCTTCTTCACTGTGTGTAAACAACTGGAAAACTGTCACATTTCAGAGCCAGATAGTTGATGTTATTGCACTGGATAATTATATAAGGCTTATATATACACGTATGTGTTTATATATACACAAATAGTACAAAAGTTCAGTGGTTTTTGACTTTTGCTTTGCAATCAGTTTTTCTAGTAACTGGCAAAGGAAAGATCAAGTTTGTTTCTCAAGCCAGTTCCTCAACCTTTCAAAACTTGTATTTCTGCATACCTTTGTTAAAGGCAGTTTCCATTTCAAGGCAGATTAAAAATAATAAACACTGAGTGAAGGAAGCGTCAGTAATCTTTAGCCAGGATATGTTAATGTGGACTAAATTAAAAATAAATTGATGCAGATTTGCTAGCTTTTGTTATCTTTAAATTTAAATTTTTTGGCCTGTGGTAGCTCCTTTGTACAGTCAGCTGGAACTGTAGTGAGTGTGTTTCCATCACCGTGGCATGATTGCGTTGCTGAGGTGGACTCTAAGCAGCCTCTTTACCTATCCATATCTAATGTGCCCAGTAGAATGATACATCCTGTTTTGAAATTGTGCACTTGTAACTTAGTCTGCTCCAGTCTTTTTCACAGTTCCATTCTGGGTGTTCTTAAGGATGGTATTAGTCTTAATTTATGCTACTGATAGAAATTGTCACTCACTGTGACCAGTACTGGGGAATGTGAATTAACACTTCACATAGTGCTGAGGTGATGGGAGAGCGGAGATGTCAAAGGGATGTCTGTAACTGTTTGCTTGCTGCAGGACTGGAAACAAACATGCCCTGCTGGGCAGAGTTGCTCAGGGAGATACAACCTTCTGAACCCCTGCCCCACCTCTTTCCCCATCCCTTCATGTGAAATCTGTACTTGCTGTGGATGATGGCATTTGCTGTGATACAGAATCACAGAATGGTTTGGGTTGGAAGGGACCTTAAAGATCATCTAGTTCCAACCCCCTCCTGCCGTGGGCAGGGACACCTCCCACTAGACCAGGCTGCCCAAAGCCCCATCCAGCCTGGCCTTGAACACTTCCAGGGATGGGGCATCCACAGCTTCTCTGGGCAACCTGTTCCAGTGTCTCACCTCCCTTACAGTAAAGAATTTCTTCCTGATATCCAATCTAAATCTTGCCTCTTTTCTTCTAATGCTTGCCTCTTTTTCTCCATGATGATTCATCTTTGCAGTTCTTGTCCTCTTCTATGTCAACTTTAACTTCCTGCCACTGCCTTATGGGCCGACTACTTTACTTGTCCTTTTGCTCCCTCTCACATCAGTTTTGACTGTTCTACTTCTCTGCTAACGCCAGTCTTGACCACCTCTTTGCCAGCTTCTCATCCCAAATTTGTGTTGTGGGGTTTCTGACCGAAAGGTGGGGAGGGCAAAGGTCTGTCTCTGTGCCCTGTTTTTTAGCCTGCTGAACGAACAATTGAATTTCTAATTAAACTTCGCTTTCTGGAACAAGACTAGGCTAGGGTAAATCTGCTTCCTATCATCCTGGTTTGCATCTTTTTGTCCAAACCTTTATTAGCTTGCCTGCCTTCAGATTGTAGGCTACTTCGAGGCATTTTCTGCTTATGAAGTGCCAAACATGACTTTGACTCCATTAGTTGCAAACCAGTGATTCACAAATGCCACTAAATGACCCAGGGATGATAAGTAGTTTTATCCCCACTTATTTTGGGGATTTATACTGTTGCGTTATCCCTTTTGCTTGGAAGATCTGTAGCCTTCGCAAGGTAAAGTACCAAGAAAGAATGCTGTATATTTTGAATAAGTTCTAATGTACAGATGGATTCCTTACCAGCATGAGGCACAATATGTCAACCAGTGACATTTCAGTAATGAAAACAAGATGCTGCAGCATCCTTCAGGTTTTTTTTCTTTCAGTTGTCAAATTGTTTTTAACAGAGATACCAGTGTTAGCAGTAGGGCTGATCTGTATGAAAACATGCGATTTAAACTCAAACTCAGAGCGTCTGCTCTGCTGAGCCTCGTCTTAATTTAGAGGGGAAAATATGTAGGTTTCGTGTATAAGGGCTGAGCAGTGGCTTCACTGGTAGTTGTTACTTTTTGTGTCTGTTGGTCTGCGGTATCTAATTTTTTTTAACTGCTTTCTGAAAACTAGGACACAAGTTGACAGATCTTGAAAGAAGAGAACTACTGGCAACAGCAGCGTCTTTGTATGTGGCCGAACAACTGAGATCACAGCGATTTCTAGGCACTCCAAGGTAAGTTCATTTCTAGGAACTCAGATGTGCTGATGCATTTCGTTAATGGCATCTTCTCATGCACGAGAGACACTGGTGAGAAACTGCATGGTTTCTTAATATAGTCTGTTTTTTTTCTAAATTCAAATGAGCTGTGGCTTACACTTCCCTACTCACACAAGTCATACATGATTATTTTTATTCTACATATTAGCAAACTAATAGGCACAAAAATGTGTTACAAGCCAGTACAGTAATTAATGCACATCAGGAGTTTCATTAATGCAAAATATTGCTGCATTAGTAACTAACCACAAATTGAGCATCACAAATTTCCCATGTGCCCATTTGAAGCGATCTAAGCACTTTGGGATAATATGAATATTCAGTTACAGAGCTTTAAAATATTGTGGATTCATGAGTAATTTGCTATTTTGATAAACAACCTTAATAGTTTAGGGTCCAATTCTGAAAACGCGTTCTGGCTGGTAAATGCTGGAAGAGTCAGCACCTTGCTTTAAGTGTGGTTTTGGTGCTTTTATTCACCAACTCCCTCATTCTTTCGGATAGTAGCTGCTAGTAATCTACATAGTACTGTTAGTTGGCCAGCCGTTGCAGTAACTTGTGTTAAAATATTAATTTTAATTTCCTTTGCTTTTTGGAACAGTATGCTTTTTTCCTCTCGGATATTTCTAGCTTTTGTTGTCTTCTGGTCCATCATTGTCAATGCCTTAAGACCTTCCATTAGAACAATTGCATTTGTGAAACTTGCTTGGGTATTTGGTGTTTGCGATGGTTGCATACAGTGAATCTTTAAGAATTACTTTCAGAATCACTTTAAGAATTAACTTCAGCATGACTCTTTTTTTCTTGCCTCACATTCTTTAATGTAGTTGCGTGTGTGTGAGAGGGAAGTCAGAATGCAGGATAGACATTATTCACATTCCATGCCAGTGGTTTGACAGTGTATTCTATTACTGATTTTACAGTGGTCAGGAATAAATCAAATGTGGTTTCAAGAAGTCTTTATTTTTATTTGTACCCACAAAGATAAATAGTACCATATGGTGTTAAAAAAAAAAAAAAGAAAGAAAAAAAGAGACACTTAGGGCAAGCATAACGGCTTTGTAATATATAGCATATGTAGGGCTAGGCCATTGCTTGCCTTATGCACCTATAGGGGAAAGTAAAGCACCTTTTTATTTCCTTCCACGAGTTATATCCTCCGTAGCAAATGGCATAAGGAGAAGAACAGAAACTCAAAGGCCACTGTTCCCTAAATAAAAGATGAATGAGGGAAAATG
The DNA here is from genome assembly GCF_963924245.1 of Chroicocephalus ridibundus. NCBI lineage: Eukaryota > Metazoa > Chordata > Aves > Charadriiformes > Laridae > Chroicocephalus > Chroicocephalus ridibundus. Next base: position 61,482,754 of record NC_086284.1, read on the forward strand.
AGGAGGAGCCTTCATTGTAGTTTATACTGGCCAGCATAGGAAGCTAAGCAGTCTGGCACTGCTATAGAGAACTAATGGATTACTTTGTACCTAGGGTAAGGATAGGAGGAGTTGATTCAAGTAGTGATTCTGAAACTATTGCATTCCCTGCTCTGACTTGAGGTTTTTTTTTCTCTGGCCTGTAAAATGTTCTTACTTACTGAAAAGAGGAGGAGTCTGATTTTTTTTTTTAAGAATCTTGTAATGTTTTCTTTCTATTGCAAGTATTTTCTTTCAGTACCGGGTGTCTGTGTATCTTAATAGAAAAGGCATATACGATTGTTGTACTGAGATCAGATATGTAAATGAACTATTGCATTGAGAAATCAGGCATGGTCATTCATTTTTTTTTGTGCTGCATTAGGGAAACAAATACACCCCTGCTTTGAAAAAAAGATTAGTTTGTTTTTGGAGTCATAGCCAAACTCCCTCACACGTATTCCTCCCCCATGAGCAGGGAAGGCAGCAGAGTCTGACCACGTGAAGTTTCTAAGACTAGATTAAGGTCTGATTTTTCAGATTTTAAATGGTGAAGCTAACAAATCTCTTCAGTACAAGAAAGATCACTTTCTCTTGCCATCATGGGGTATACTTATATTCAGCTCAGCTTTCAAAGGATGGTCTTTTCTGTCTGTTGAGGCATGTGCAGATCTGGAATCAATCCTTCAGAAGCTGAGCCTTAAAAATTTTCTCCCAGTGGTGGCCAAGTGTGGTTCTTGTTGAATAGGTCATGGTTTCAATCCACATACGTTGTTAGAGCTACTTGTTTTAATGATGGTAAAGCTGCCTGTTTGAGGCCAAGTTAAGGACAAGATACTGCAAAAGGGTTTACTGGTAAGTAACTCCTGGAAAAAATCAAACCTGATAATGATACCCTTTCCCCCAAATCATGCAGCTCTTTCAGAGGAAAAAGTCAAAGAAACAAAGGCAGAATGAGGTCAAAGGACTGTGCAGCGTCCTGGGGTGTTCTCTATTCCTTAGAGCAGCTAGTGGACTCCCTCTAGAGGGGACTGAGGACTGTGGAGCATACAGATTACTGCAGTTCATCCAGGATCCTTCATGGCATGTTCTTAACTTAACCCAAACTGCATTTGACTTGTTTTTGAACGCGTTCCGTGTCATGGGTACTTTTTTAGGGAGCAGGGTTGTGGCCATAGAAAACACATTTGGTATGACTGCAATCTGTTTGAAGAATATTAGTAAACAAAAAGTGCAGAGTAGGAACCTGTGCTACTGGCAAAAAATCAAAAAGGCCAGTTGTAATCCTGGATGCGGTTCACTGTGGCAGAATTGAGTGTTTGGAGTCTATGTGAATTTTAAATCCATGTTGGAGGATGTAAGCAGATTAAACAGACTGCACGCTCCAAAGTTGATCCATGACATTCTCCTAATGGTTTGGAAAAGTACATCAACATGTTGATCATCATCTTTAAAATTTCAGCTCTCTGGCACTGTTTATTTTCAGAGCATTTTTTTCTTTTGCGTGCACTGAAAGCAGTTGAGGATTTTTTTTGTCAGGAATTGCACTAAAAAGTAGTATTTTGAAATCATATATTATTTCTTCTAAACTTGTCACAGCTGCCAAATAGACAGTTTTCTGCTGAACTTGAGTTATATGCTTATCTTTGGTTTTGGTTTGTTTTCTTTTCCCTTTTGGGAGCCATATTTATAATACGCATTCTTTTCACAACTACAGGGGTATTTTGGGTTCCCTTTTTTCCCCCATGATTTATTCAGCCCAATCTCAGGGTTGTTATTCTAGTCCGATAGATAGAAAGAACCATGCTTGGAAGTCTTTGCAGAAGCTCCACCTTTCACTATTAGGGCCACTGAGACTGTAGTCAGATGAAATGCCGCTGAGCCAGATGAAGGAATCTGTGTCCCAGCCTGCTCCTCCCTTGGTCTCTGCCTTTCCTCCTGCCCCCCCAGGTATGCAGGCATGATTTTGTGTGTAGTTGCTTTCTACTCTGGTTCTGTTAAAATAACCCCTATTAGCATAGAAACAGTTTAATGACACTTTGCTTGAGATCATTCTGACAGAACCAGGTTAAATACTCACGACAAATGAAATTATTCTGGAAGAGCTACAAGAGCAGGAATGTGTAGGAAGGAGGAAGAGGATGGCTCACAAAAGGGATGCAGAGGTGGGCCTTGTTCTGTGCAACGGATCAGACTAGTAGCAGCCTCGTCAGGGAGGTTTTCTACAGTTGATGGTATTTGCAGAGATGTGACTGGAAAAATATGTATTTTGGAATCCCCTGGGTGACGGAGTCATCAACTGTAAGGTTGGTGCTGGAATGCACCCTGGTGATCAGGGAGCTATTGCCTCATTAGGATCAAACACCCAACTTTCTTCAGCTAGTTTCAATTAGACGTGACCCCTGTAGTGGGATTCTTTGTTGCAGTAGTTTATGTGGCATTGAGGTTAATACAGGCCACAAGCTGAAGGGCAGTTTGCCTTTCCTGTGTTAGAATAAATTGTATTATGATTTGGGTGGAGCAGCCGCAGGTGAGTTTCCACTGTCTGCATTGCTCTGTGCCCCTGGCCTCACCAGCAGCCTCCCAGGATTAAGCGGCCAACTGTTAGCTACAACAGCCGCTGGAGACCTGCGTGTGCTCAGAGTTACAGGAATATAGACATTCACTTTTATTATGCAATCTAATATTCAGAGCATTTTCTGTGTTTGTTTTTTTTTTTTTTTTTAATTTAACTGGTCATTACTTAACCATTTTTCTTGGAAAAGGTTGTTGTGGGGTGTGGTGTTTAGTTTGGTTTTTTTTTAGAGATAATTAGGTAATGAAAATGCTTGGTATTTTGTGAGCCAGATACTAATGTGACTATTTCACTGTGATATCCAGATAGTAGGGGCACATGTTTCCTACAGGAAAGTGCCATGAATGATTAATGATTGTTTCATTGTTCAGCTTTCAGTTATTTTAGCTAGGACTTTTCCTACTTATTCCATAGTTCAGTTTATTGTGAAACTGGTGCCACCCACAGCTGCTGAACAGATTTACAGTATCTAGTAAAATCCCAAGGTCTTCTAGACAGACCTCGATTTTGTTTCAAGTGGAAACATATTTTGGCTGAAGTGAATTCAGCTTATTTTACGTCTGTTTGATGTAGTTAGCATTTGAGACCAAAAATGATGTTGTACAGTTGAATCTTCACATTTTGGCTTTGGACTTGTTTTCATTAGTGGGTTGGGAGGGGAATAGGAGAGTGACTCTCCAGGTGTGGCTACATCATGCTATCTCATGGGTCTACTAATGCGATGTTTATACTTCTAAACCCAATTGCCTACAGCACTTCCTATGCGTTGCTTGTGTTGGCTGCTAAGTGTATTTTCCTAATTTTTCTATGGGTTTTACCCTTTCATCATTTATGACTTGGAAAAAAAACAATGAGGCTGCATGCCCATATTACCTGATACTACATGCAAAAAGATGGTAACGCGTTGGAAAATGTTTTATATTGCTAGCAAAAAAATAAATATTTTTCTTGCTCGTGTTTTTAATATGGAAGACTGGGATTAGGGAGTCTTGAGTTAAATTCCTAACTGTTCTTGTGGGACCTCAGAGAAGTCAGTTGGATTGGACCTCAATTTGCAGAAAGACTAAATGGCTTTAATACTTTACTACATTATTGAGGTCTTGTAAATATTTATCAACATGTATAAAGTCTTTTGAGAAGTAAAATGTATGATGCTTTCTAAGCATGAAGTAGTACTTTCACAGGAACTGCATAGTGAGAAGTTACAGATAAAATACAGGCAAGTTTTTGTCAAGTTCAGAAATGGCTGGGCTGAATTTTTATATGTTTTAAAATTCTAAAATCCAGGGGTCCAGTGCAGTGGGACATAACACAACTGGTGAACTGCAAGGACAGAAACGGATATATTTATCTTTTAATTTAATGAATTATTGTGTGTGTGTGTCTAAGTTGGTTACAGATAGATTGACGTAAATCCTCAGGTACACTTACTAATGATGTTGCAGATGCCTGCTTTGCCTTGCTGTTGCGTGATTAGGGCAGGGAGGGAAGGGCTCCCGAGAGGAGTGGCGCCCTGCACCTCTGGGGCAGGTTTGCTTTCACATGGGCTGCACCTATTACCCTGCTGGAGCCTGGGACAGAGCCAGCTCTTTGCCAGCCTAGGGCTTCCCCGTATGGAAGGGTGGTCAGCTGCCCAATAGGAGAGCTTTCTGGTGCTCCTGCACTGCTGGAGCAGCACAAAATAAGGTTATGTTACATTAATTTTAAGGAGGAGGAAAATGATGTCAGGAAACTTCACTGGAGTCATCCACTTGGAAAGAGGGAGAGTTCTTTCTTGCAGCACACAGACACTGCTGAATTGTATCAATTGCATTATGGGACTCTCTTTTCTTTTTCTCCACCCCCCCTAGAAACACAGTAATAACATGAACGGTTATTGCAAGTACAGCTGAATATTTATACTTGTGCGTTACCCTACAAATACCCTCTAGTGTGATATAAAGATAAAACACTTTGTTTTCATTTGGTAAGGATGACTAAGTCCAGCTCACTTGTGGCTTTCTTCATTCCCTCACTTTGGAGTTATGCACTCATCCTTGGCTCATGAAAATAACCCTGTCTTATCCTTACTGTTCTGGTCCCCTGCTCAACAAGTCAAGCATTCTTTTCGTGATTTACTGTTACGCCTGTGAGAGTCCTCGTGGTTTTTGGTTTGTTTTTTTTTTTTCTTTCCCAGTACACTAGCAAGGTACTAAGACTGTTCTCCCTCTTCTCGTGTGACATCCCTGTTTATAGTGGGCTCTTCTGCTTGTGACAGCCCTCTCTTGTCTCTTCAGGTGTACTTAATGTTGTTCTTTTGACATCTCATATTTGGTTCATCTAATATGATTTAGGGTTTTTCGTAATTTTGCTTAATCACTGCTAAAACAGCTGCCGTATATAATATGCTAGCTGCCTTCAAAATCTGGTATTATTTACCCTTCTACATTGTTCAGTTGCTTATTACCGAAAGAGGATTATACGTGCTAGAGACAAACAAGTGGATGCAAATATATGAAACTGGTATTTTTGGCCAGTGGAAATGAACTTATGTAAAATATAAATGTTGAAATGGGACATCTCAAGGTAGCATTTGTGACTTTCTACAGAATGTATGTGTCATATTTTTTCTTTGGTTGGATTTAATGGAATCTGAATTGATAACGTAGGTAATATTAAGGTATTTATATAGTTGTTTGAAAGCAGAGCCGTCATTCCATATGATTCATGAAAATCTATTCCAAAACCAGAATGGTTGGTTATGGGAAATTTTTGTAGCCTGTCATCCCTCTGTCATTTGTAGGGAAAAAGATGTCCTAGGCACTCAGGAATCCATGGTTGCTCAATCTTTAGAGTTAATAATCATTAGGAAGTCATTATGAAGATAATAATGATGAAAAGTTTGAACCTTGCTGAGCATCTCTTGGGAAGACCCTCCAGAGCAGTGGCAGGCAGCGTGCTGAGGTGACTGGTGAATGGCTTAGTAAACGGACCTGGCTAAGTCCCTAGGTTCAGTTTTTTATTTTCACCATGTTTGCTGGGAAGACAGCAGCTGCTCTAGCAGCTTTAAAGCTTCTGTGGCTACTGTTCACTTAATGCTGAAATTTGAATTTGTATCGTGTACACACGTGAGTGTTTTCTGTTGTGCTGCCGTATTCCTGGCCCTTTTTAGTTGTGAATCTGGTCCTTTTCTCATCCGTGCTTTGCTTACGGCCTCTTCTTCTGCAAGGTACTCTCTTTACCGTAGACCTCTCTCTCTTTCCTTTACTTTGATCCTTTTTATAAGACCAGCAATTCTTTCCTCTTATGTGGGTTTACACGTCCTAAATCTTTTCTTTAATATTTGTCGTGTGTCAAAAGTATAGGCTTGAAACTGTGGAACTAACAAGGTGCGTGCTAATCGCCATGTGCTCCTTGGTCGTTTTACAGCTATTTTTAGCATAGTTTTTGCTCTCCTGTTTGTTTTATTTGGAGTTTTGAAGGGCAGAAATGAAGTTGTATTGAAGGATTTTAGGGAAGGGCAAAGTTTTTATTGACTTTGGGGGACTCTCAGCTCAGTAAATGCATGTGTGACTGTATTCACATGAGGCGTTTTGTTGATGTTTCTTTCCAAAGATTATTAACACAAAAAAGATAAGCATGAACATCAGGACCTTACCTTGTGAAGTTTCTTGGGGCACTGGCTGTGTCCTGCTGTTTGTTTTTGTAATGTATAGCTTATTCTGGATGCTGTTGCAGTAGAAATGTTATCAACAAAATAATATGGGAAGAAAAAGTCTCTCATTTAATATTGTCTGCATACTTTTACATGTGTGTGTCTTGATTTGTCCACTCTTTACCATGCTTGCTTCATTCACGGTTCACAAAGACTGTAGTTAAATATAAGATATTGATTGAAGGGATAGATAATTCATTTATACCTTTGTTATTGAGTATTACAATTTTCAGCCGTTTCTTTTTCCTTTGATTCTACTGCGAAAGTGGGATGGGACACAGAATGGCCTCATTATTGTAGGAGTATTTCTCTGTTCCCTGCAATGATTCCAAAAGCTCTTGCACACTTCATCAGTATTATTGTAATTCTTTGGCTGCAGGATATTTGGCAGCTGTTGCACCCCACTGGCAAATCCTATTCAGACTTCACTTCCATTCACCATTGCCATTGGAGAATTGATTTCTCTCTCCTCTGCTCTAACCTTTCCCAATTCATTTTGGATTGTTCAATGTGAAACATTTTAATTTCATATCATACAGCCATTCAGCTCACAATCCTTTTTTAACCTGTCACCAGGGTAACAGCATAGCATGCTTTCTTTAGGCAATCAAGTTTTTATTTCACATGCTTAATGTTGCATTAAATGTTTGCATTTTGTTTAACCCTCTTAAATACTTTGAACTGGGGATATATTTTGCAGGGTAATGAAGTCTCTGATTTCAGTGTCAAGTCTTCACAGAAATTGCCTTACTTAAAATAAAAAATAAGAAATCAGAAGATGAATGCAGTAATGAGAAGACTATTAATAAAATCCCAAATGGTTGAATGAGGCGAGCATCTGTAGAATAGCAAAAATATTTTTCTTCTGGAAAAACCTTCTAGAAGCTTATATTATAATCTTTAGACCTACACTTTAGGATTACCTTTACCTGTAAGTGCTTGTAATCAAATTAATGCAAATATAGGATTAACCATGCAATAACATGACTTTAAGAAGTGAAATGTCTGGCCTATACCTGTCAACCTGCTTCAGACTACTTGCCAGATGTGTGTGTAGAACCGTAAGCTGAATGGCAAATGATTTATATACGTAAAAATTAGAATTTAATGGGATGATGCCATTGATGTGGAATTTTTAAGTGTCTGTTTTTCCTATGCATGCAAACCATCATGGCACGAACAACAGGCTATATTCATTTTCTTGGAAATGAGAATAATAATGAATTTAGAATAGGTGGTTACAAAAATAAAATGAAACGGATGCTTCCATATCTGAAAAAGCATTGATTTCATATAACTGTGACCTTATAGAGCCTGTCCCACTTGTCTTGGTAAAGGAATAGGACCGGCTAGGTTCGCCCCCACCTAGTTAGCTGGAATTTAAAAAAAAGTCTGTAATAGATGTCTTTAAAATACACAGAATTTCATATTCTATGTCTATAATTATAATTAGAGGTATAGTGTTAAGACTTTTTATCCGTCTTGTTCTATTCCCAATTATGTCGGTATAAAATATGGGGGGGGGGGGGGGGGGAAGTATTTAACTTTAACATAAGTGAAACTTAAGAACATGGCATTGCGAATAAGTCCAGACTTTGCTCATTTATAATGAAATAAACCCACTGTAATGAAAGCACTAATAATATGCATTTTAATGCTTTGGAATACTAATTTTACAAAGCTTCTCATTTGCAAAATAGATCATACATATCTAGCATTGTTTAAAAAACCAAATTAATATCTGCATTACTGTACTAGCTGGAGTGTTTGGATTTGCATTTGATACAGCTTTTTTTGAGGAGACAGCTGCTTATTATAGATGAGACCCATAGAGTTGCTTTGTTAGAATTTTTCTTTCAATGGCATATAGCTAACTATACAAGGATAGAAATGCAGTTTCTTCTATTAATTTCCAAGCTTTCTGTCCAGTTTCCTTTTTTTCTCCAAGTTGTACTATAAGCTACCAAATATTATTACCTGCCAAAAGAGGTTTGGCAGTGTTTTGTTACTGAATTTTGCCAAAAGGAGCCAAACATATGGTAACAGTTAATTTATTGGTTCTTCTAACCTCAAGGGAACTCTTACAGAGAGCATATTACCTTTTTATCTAACATATTTTAAATATAAGAGCTGTTGGCTTGAAATTTGATATGCAGTTATAGAAGCTGACCTTCAGTGCAGTTATGCTCAATTCAGTCTTGTTTAAGGGTAAGATTAAAAGTGTAAACATATAAGATTGAGCTAAGGCTTCTTTCTTTTCACTTCTGCATAGTTCTAGCGTGTGTGTGTTTAAGTGAAAATATTGGAGAAACGTTTTCATGAGAAAAATGAGTCCTGCCTCTCTCTCAGAAGTCCTGGAGAGCTCGCTCTTCACTTTCTTGATAAGACATTTCCTGGTATCTGCATTACCAGGTGATAATTAAAAAAAAAAAAAAATTTTTTTCATTTCTTTACGTGAAAGACCACAGGCCCATTTGTTGCTCTGTGACAGTGTAGATTTGCCCAATTCCAATGGGAGAAGTATTTGAGAGGTAACATTGCTAATTGTGCCATTATTCACTATCTTGGAGTGGACTCTCCTGCCTGAGACTTGCACAACTCAGAATCAGTGATCTGCTACTTCCATTTCAGGTAGTCGTCTTTGTTCCACCATAGATGCTTTATATTTTCGTCTCTGTAACCTGGTGGTGTTTTGAATCTCAAAAGAAAACTCCATGGATATGTCATCATATTTCAGGTGGGATACTTGCTGGTGCATTAAATAAAAGATATTCAGATTTCTGATGTCTTATAGTAAGTATTCAAATACCTGGGTATTTTCCCCCGGTTCTGTGTTGAGACTGCTCACATGACTTTTCCTTTTTGTGATTATGGATGATTCTTCAATATCTTTTACAGACCATTCTTTAGTGGTTTACTTCTCCATGTAGTTAGATGTGGTGAATGGAGTTTGTTTTGGCTGTGGCTTCCCTTTTAACATGTATCTTCAAAGCCGGTAGTGTGTGAAAGACTGGGCAGGAAAGAATAGTGCAGGACCTGGTTCTTTTGAACCCAGGGATGTTTACCCATTGACTTAGAAAGGAGATGATGACAGGTCTTTATCCTGTCTCTCTGTGGTGCTAAGTAAAATTACTCTTGCTGCAGTTCATAGTATGACGATACGAATAATTTATTTGCCTATTAAATTCCAGGTTTAAAAGCACCTCAAAAAATCTGGGATATTTGATTAAATTTTATTCTTCCTAGGTTTTAAGCTTGTGTCTTTACCCCAGTGTTGTGGTATGTGTTTCTGAGGCTCCTCTCTCTGCCATGGGTGGTGGTCTGGTACACCATGGTCATGCAGTAATGATTTTCTCCAGACCCTGCTGCCTATTTTTCTGCCAGACATCGAAATTTGAAGCAGGCTGTTGTCTGGCTGCACCCAGTCCTTAATGTCCTTAGACAAGGGAGATGCCATAAACCAACAGCTTTTCCCTGTTCCTTGAACTAGTGAGAGCACCTCTCTTTGAAATCCTATGTTTTCCCCACACTGCTCTGCAGCAAATCCTTTTTTCCTGTTTCTCATATCCTTAGGCAAATCACAACCATTTTAAGATGCATAGTGACATTAAGTCCACCTATTAGCTGTGATTTTTCCACTCTTTGATCTTGGACATTGTGTTTCTGTCTCTAGTACAGGCTTCCTTTTCGCAAGTCTTAACACCTATTTTAAGTAAACCCTTCAGAACGAATAGAGTGAATCTCTGTTGTGATTTCCAAAATCCTGGTGGTCTTATGGCCATTTAAGCTTCAGTCTCCTTACATAGAGCGCTGCAGCACCATTCCACAACTCTCTTCAACTTCCTTAGCTTTCAGTCATTCGTATCCGTCATCCCAGAAGGAAGGGGTAGCAAGAGCTGACAGCATTTTGCTGTTTCATGGTTTAAAAAAGTTGGATTGCTGTGAGAAATCATTGTGTTCACAGCCCTTAAAGGGAGGGACACATCTCTTCAGAGATGGGGGCAGCTTGTCTCGCTCAGTAAGGCCCAGAAGGGGCTGCAGTTATTTGCATTTTAGAGAAATTATATTGGATATGGGTGAGGAGACTCTGGGCTTAGAGGGAACATGGCTGTTGTGGGGTATGGATTCCCTCAGCAGGAGCCAGGAGAGTACAAAGGAGGGGTTGGGGTTGAAGGCAAAGTTGTGAGGACCAGTTCTAAACATCTTCCTAGGGTATCCTCTCTCAGCTGCTGTACACTGCTTCTGAAGGTGTATTTTGAAAATACTTTGGCTTTTACCTTTCTATTTTTTTGTTTCTTTACTGATTATCAGTAGTTTTCCATGTAAATTTTCAGGAGATACCAGTGGGCATAGTTGCAGACACTGAATCAAAACCAGTCAGGTAGTGTATGTCATGTCATGGTTTTACTTTATATTTTCTGTTCAAAATGTGTCTGTTTTTTCTGTATCAGTAAAAATGGTCTTGGTGTTCTTTTTGAACATCCTCTTGGGTGCAGATAAGTTGTTACTCATGGTTGTTTAGAGAATAGGAATGTTCACAGAAAAATAGTTTTATGTATTAGCTTACTAAGAAGGAGGAGCAGTCCCATCTTCTTAAACAATATGTGTAATCTTATTCATTAAATAATAATTGGATGTGTAAGAAATCATGTTTAAAGCAAAATGTGTTTTCTGTAGCAAAAAAAATCTACCTATATGGCACATGTTATATATGGGTCATGTTATTTTTATATATATATATAGGTTTTTTTATATATATAGTGTGTGAAAAATGTTTTGTATTTTGGGAATTTACTTATTTGCTTTGTGGATTACCAGACTACTTTGGTTAGTGCTAATTGTCTTGACAAAAGGCAAGGAAGGAGAAGGAACTTCTAGTTAAGTACATTGTAGAAGTGTGACGACATTCTTGTACTATTCTTATACGTTATTTAACTATCTACTGTCGATCACTGAATATGGGACTAGGTGGATATTTGGGCCACCCAGTATGGCCACTTTGTGTTCCCATGCTTTATTGGTCATGATTCTCCCAAAAAAAGCAGAAGAAGATCTAAGAAGACAACCCACTTTATGTTGAACTTTATGTGCAGTTGTGTTACCGCCACTCCTTGGGTCCATCTCACCTACACAGTCTGGCTTCTCTACTTTGACTTTAGTCAGCAGAAAGCTTTTAGTGGGCAGAAGACTCTTCTATTAATAGTGAGCATGAGACTCTAGTTGTCACAAATTTTATGTCCTTCAAAATCAACCCTAGTTTAACTAAAAATTTGTTCTGAAATTCTTTCATTCACATCACTTTAGCTAAGTAGGAAAGCTATGCACAATTTTTTTCTTATTGGCTTCCTTCTCTTTACTTGTGAGACTGTAATATGAACAATAGCAGGTGTCCTGTTAAAAGGGTGAAAATATATGGAAGGCAATAGAGATTTATCTTCTTTTGAATACATATGGCTCTGTTAGATAACAATTTGAGCCTGGGTTTCTGTGGCCCAGATTCATAGTGCCTAAGTAACGTAGTAAATATAGGTAAGCATCACCTAAAGGTAGCTCAGCCTATCTCAGATCTAACTCATTGTGGAGAGGTACCTTTCTCTTTCCATTAGTTATAAAGGGAAAGGATCCTTAATACCAGGTGGCAAAAGCTCAGTGGTGTGAACTCCGGATGTAAGCCGAAAGTGCGGTAGAAGATGTATTGAAGGTAATGTGAGTCACTGGAGCTCTGCTATGTGCTATAGTTGTCTAGACGTGAAGAATTAGTACTTATTGAAGATATGCATGTTTTACGTTATCTAATATAATTTTTAATGAACGCCTGGGGTTTTTGTCATTACTATATTTTTTTGTCTTTAACTTAACAGAATTAGTGGCATTAATTTGTTCCATAGGAATCTAGTGCAGAAGAAATAGAGAACAAAGCTTTAGAATCTGCAAAACATGCCACATTTTTTACGTGTTAAGGAGAGGAAGTAGCTGTCACGTTGCCTGTTGGAAACTGGCTTGAGTACCTCTAGCCGAATGCTCTAATTGCGTTTGTCTGTGGCTTAGTAGATACATCATTGGTATTTGTGCTGTCACACGGCACTAGATCCTGTGTATGCAGTAAAGAAGCATCTTTTTGAAAAGCTAGCCACTGTCTAGAAAAATACATTGTTGCAAATTAGTCACTGTTCTTGGCCAGCTTCTGTTTCTTACACTATGGCATATATGATGGCTAGTAAGGGAAAAATCTGACCACCCTTTGCTGGGACTGTGTGCCATCATGAGTGCGTGTTCTGTGTATTTCCTGAATTAAGTCCCATATAGAGGAGAAATCATAACAGAACAAATACAGCTCTATTACAAAAGTGATCGCATTGGCATGAGATGGTTAAGCTCCTGGATGCTGCAAGTAAGTTTGCAGGAGATAAGCTCTGGGTGATGGGTGAGCTCTTACAATATTTTGGAACCCTGCTGAAGTCTGGTGCAAGCATTGTGCTTTCCAGGATGCACAGGAAAAAAAAAAGGAAATCTGTTTCAAATAATGACCTTTGGCGCATCGCGTATGTGACAGGCTTCAGAGAGATCAAGTCAAATCATTGGTACTGCAAAGTGTGGCAGAAAGAAAATCATTCCATACTTTTAGCAACAGAATCTGGTCAGTTCTGAGGGGACTGACACATCAAAAGGGGACTGTAGTAAGTCTTAGGTGAGAGGCCTAAATGAAACTATTCAACACAGGAAAGGTAGCATTCAATACATAGTTTTTAATAATAGCCTCAAAAAGATACTTGTAGATGTTCCGTAAGAAGGTATTTTGGTATTTTCAGTTTGGCTGTAAGACCGTTTGTTGGGGTGTTTTTTTTTTTTGTTAGCTTAATATAATTTGTAATTCTTCATTTGTTTGCATGGTGGCCCTGTGGGCCTTGAAGAAGGCGGATGTTACTCCTGGTGCTGTTGCCAAATTTCCTCAGAGGTGGCCTTATCCTGATGTCTTTCCTATTTCCTTGACTGTAGTAGTTGTGTCTCACTCCTGATCTGGTTCTTGATTTAGTAAGTTGAGCAAGTGCTGACAGGTTTCACAGAATTGGGTCTTAGAAACTTTATTCTTTAAAGAAATGCTGCATTTCAGTCAGATGTTGCTGCCTTTAATGGTGGATATCACAGTGCAGGTGTGTATCTCTGAATACGAAAGGCTTAATGGGTTTTTGGTGGATTAACCTTGTAAATTACTGAGAAAAACAATGATGTGTTCAAGAAAATATTATTATATAACAGAATAGAGACAGCACTGGAGTGTCAGGCCAAGATTTCTTCTAAATGGGAGTTTTAAGTTTGCTTCCAATATATGTATTTTGTCCTGCAAACTGGCAGAATGATTTTCCAAATGTGCCGCACTGTGCAGTATTCTCATTGCTTTCAAATGAGAGGAGCTGGCAGGTGCTAAGCACTCCTTAACATAACTGACTCTTCTTTACTGGGGCAACTAAATAAAGGGTTTTGAGCCTGAATTTAAGTATCAAATTTTTGTTTACTTCTTAAACTATGGCCCAATATCTAAACTAAATACTTGAACTTGTGGGTTTGAGGGAGTGCAACTGCAGACATTGTCATTAAGGTCAAAATCTCTCTATGTGAATAAAAGATTCTTCGATATTTAATCTTGTTAGAGTGTGTACTGGTACAAGTGGATTTCTAGTTCGTGATGAGGAGCTGATACACTCACTTGTATATATTTGGCTTTTGATTAGTTCTAGTCCAGTTCCTGTGCACTGAATGCCCATTTGTGGCTGGAGTGTGCTGGGTGCAGTTCTGGAGCCTGCCTTCTGTCTTAGGTGCATCAGTCGGGAATCTGGTTCCCGTGTCCTCCGACTGTTCTGCAGTGTGATCCAAAGCAGGGTGAGTGCAGACGATCGGGATAATTTGCTTTCGAACTACTCCCGATGTGAACTACAGCACCAATGTCCTCTCACCCACTGTATGTTGTCTTGATTACGTCTGGGTTATTGTACTCTCCAGAACTTCAACTGAAAAAGTGGGTCATTAACTGAAATTCTAAATTCTGATAAAAGGGATGATGGATTAAAGCAGCGAATGTGCTTTGAATTCAGGTTTACAGCAGTAGTGGGATGAATAGAGCAAGCCTAACACGGAGTTTGCTTGGATGTTTCAAAAAACAATTGAGTATGGAAAGTTGTCTTATGTGTAGTTGTAAAACTGAATAGTCATTCATTACCTTATCAAACTTATCAGTAGGTGATCTTTTAATCATTTCACCTCCACTTTCCTATTAGTAGTTTAGAGATTGCTTGCTGCCTACTTTTAACATACACAGGAAACCCATAATATTCTCAACTTAACATAAAGTGAAAAATAGCACGTTGTTACTGGGCACAGCCATTGTTTGAATGGAGGTGCAGGGAGCAGGCTGCCCAACATACAGCTGCATCCCAATACCTCGTGTTATATGGAAGGATGTAACTGCTACTGGATGATGCTAACAGAAGAGCTGTAGTCCTCCCTACTGCATCACAGTGATTTGTTCTGAAGCTCTTTGAGCATTAAAAGAAGTGAGACCAATTATTGTAAGACTATTCCTAAATATCTTCACAATAAGAGAATTAGTAAGTTTCCTTCTTGTACAGGAAAAGGAGTTGTCATTTTCCTTTTGTGGAGTGTATTATTTTTCCAACTGCCCAAAGTAAACTCGTATTAAAAACAAAGGGTGTTATGGAGAAACACAGTTATGAAATGAAATACTTTAATGGAGGAGAAAATAGCCCAAAATTTCTTTTTGACGACGAACAGATTTTCAGATTTTTCGCTCTATAACAATTGTCAGCACACATAAGTCAATATTGTTGACTGATCTGATTAAAAACACCTGCTTGCAAGTAGTTCTTTCTTTGGGAAATAGTTTTGCTGATTTAGGAAAGATGGTTTGAAAGAACAGATCGGAAGCACAGACTTGTAAATTGTATGGAAAATAAATGTCTTTTCTCTGTACTTGTGAACATGTGATTTGAAGCTTCCTTGCTTCTCATCTCACAAATGCGTGCAATCAGACAAGGAGCAACGTTTCTTATCCAGCATTTAATGCTTGTTATGTTTCCTTTTTCCAAGAGAAACCAAATGCTAAAGTAGACCCTGACGTGCCATAGGAGAGGAAATGAGTTTCAGATATCATGTTTTACATTTATTTATTTGTAATTTTCAAGGTATGCTGGCATCTGCTGAAGGACTGGACAGTCTGACCCTCCCCTGAAATTGAGAGTTCTTGGGCTGTACTTGCAGCTCCCAGGATTGCTTTGTGTTTCATCCAGTTTGTTAAATGCAGAGTGCATAGAAATTTCCTGGCGTAGGACCAAAGGCCAAAACTCTTTGTCCCAGAGGATGCATCGTCAGGCTGCAAAGCTGTATTCTTTGAGTCTCCATGAATCTCTCATTCCTTTCTACCGTCAGCAGGGTAGGATGGTGAGTCCCCTAGTGCCTGTCTGGGCCCTGGCACTTTCTCTTGAGAGATGGAATTTGAAGCCTCTCAGGCTGAGGGAGACTGATAGCCCAGACCTTTCATTCTCTGGATGTACGCACTGCAAGCATGAATTTATTATAACAAGATGGGCAATAGCAGCAATCCTGTTTCCTTTTCCTGATAGATTCAAAGGTAAAAGAGCCATTAAAGATTTTTCAAGAGGCTTCAAATTGTTGATGTTTGTGCCTGCATGCTTGGAGCACACCTTCTCCTTAAGGCTATGGAGACAGCTTTGGCAGAGGACCATAGTTCCTGCCCCTGTTCCAGGATGACGGGGGTCTAGCTGCAAAGCAGGAGGGTTTGGGTGTCTGTTTGCAGGACCCAACCCTTGCACGCTTAGAGACCTTCGGAGTTTAAGAGGGGTGAGCTCAGGTTGTCTGCAGGCTTACTTGCCAGTTAAACAAAGATGAAAGGGGTTGAGCCCGCACACTTAGATCTGGGCAGCTAGATTCACCCTAGGTTTATAAGATCTAGCTCTAACTGTTTCGTTAGCCTTGATCTGGAGTTCACTGATGAAGGCAGTGGAGGTTTTCATTGGGCGCTGGATTGCAGGCCCTTATGTCAATGCAAATCCCCCAAAAGGCTTCTATTAAAGGAGAAGGAAGCATCCAGATGTACGCTGTTTCGAATCAAAGCACAGTGCACTCCACAGCATATTTTTAAAGCAGTCGTTTTTTATTTTATAGTTTACCTTCCATGTAATTCGGTTTTTTCCTGTGGTCGCTGTTTGGATAGAGTACGTGGCTATAAATATGCATATTTATTATTGATCTAAATGCAATATGTAAGAAAAATGTAATATAAAATCATATTGACGTAACTATCGAGTGATTCTTTCAGCCTTTTGTCTGATCAGCTGGCACATAGGCTAGTAGAGGTTATTATTTTGTATGACATGCAGAACTATAATTTACTCTAATGATGGTATATTTTCATACTCTTGGTAAAAGGGATATATGTATACATATGCGCACATAAAGCAGAAAGAAGGAAAACCCATTTTTATGTAAAAGTGCACGTGATATGTATGTATGGATCAATCTGAATATATGTAGAAAACGTGTGTGAATAGATGTAGAAAATACTTCAAATTGCTGAATAAAATATTCCCAGATTCTTAGGTTCCTTTCACATAATTTTTAGTTCTTAAAATAATCCTGTGAAAGTGCTGCTTTTATCTTTTCTGTGAAACGATGAACTTTTATGTTGGAAAGTGTTGAAAGTACTCAGATAGTAAAGCTTAGACTTTTGTTTTGTTTGGCAGTACACTTCTGTTTAGAATTCTTTTAATCTATCCATCCCCGGCTTTTATATTCATGTGATAGTTGAAGGTTCTGTGAAGGATATTTCTTTGTATATGAACTTATTAAACCAATAATGCTCAAAAATGTGAGGTTTACTTCCCTTTTTCCTTTTTTAACATCGTACGATAGGCTCTTGTTTGAGTTGTTAAATTTCTATTTGCCTTTCTCGAGTTTTTTTGAGGGGGGAGGGCGGAGAAAATAAGAAACAATTTATATGGTAGATCTAAAGTTTCATTAAAATTGCTTATGCCCTGTCCCAGGCATTTTAAGTGGGCCATCTGTCTAAACATCTCTCCATTTTTTTCTGATCATTTCCTCGACTTATTCATGAGCCATGGGAGGGCTCCTTTGTAGTCTCCATGTAGCTGGTTCAGTCTACCCCCACTGAATACATCTATGTGCTTGCATAACATATCTTTTCACAGTGCTGGAAATTCTCTGAACTTGGTTCAGATGAATGGCCCACTTTCTGAAGGTCTTTTTTTCTCCCCCTGCAAAGATTTGTATGCAGAAACTGACCTTGGTGGCTACAGAATCCAGCACATTATTCTTGATCATTTTACAGGCCACCTGCTGTGAAAGTTATGATGAAGGATTTCTTAATGATTCTTTGACCATTAACATTGTTTTAAGTCAATATTTCACTTTTATTTAACTGCTGAATAGGTAATTGCACAATTGAAAAACAGCTTTACGGAGTGTCATATAATGTGGTTTTCAAATGCTTATAATCTTTCAAAACGGGAGAATTTGTTATGATAGTTTGGGGTTTCTCTGTGTTTACGTAAAGTATTATGCAGCAGAAATATCAGAAGTAGAGAGAATTTGTAAGTTTTTTTCCCCCCAGTGTTAAACTCACATTTTGAATTGGAAATAAAATAAATAAATAAATAAATCTATACTCAATTTCCTGACCCTTTAGGAGCTGGTGACATTTATCATAGCTCATTACATCATCAACAGTAATCAGAAGAGGGGTGTTTATTTGCCACAAACTGCAGAAAATTGTAGTTTTATTGAGTTCCTTCTACCTGATTGGTTGATGACAATCAAAATGGACAGGCCAGGATGGAGTTATTACTTGCTTTTGTGAATGTCTGTTTTCTTTCGTTATTTGTTTTTGACTAGACTAGATAATGGTTTAACTAGTGTCTGTTTTCCACGTGCACGGTAAGTGTGTGTCCATCTAAAATTTTTAGTGGTTGTCTGCTTTCCTCTCTGACAACTTGCAAAGAAAGCAGGAGCTATAATTGCTGCATTATTATAAAATATCTCCCTCTCTCTGCCACGGCAGTTGGGGGTAAAAGGGACATAATACACTCTGCAGTGTATGCAATAAATTATGGGACCATTACATCATCTGTAGTTGAACAAACAGCAACAGAAGTTGAAAATAAATAAGCAGACAAACACTGCTGTTTTTCTTCTCGCGCTGTTTACATGTTTTTATAACTTCAGTGCTTTAGAGTAATGCTTTTATGACTTAAAGCCCGGCCATCACCATACTTTTCATCTGTGCCCCTATTGCTCGTGGCACTTCCCTTTAGAAGGCAATATGGAGTGGAGAGGTTCAGAAGTGCCCATTTCTGCACGGAGGGAGTTCGTAACACCCGCCTCCTGTCGCTGCGGTCACTGTGCTGCCTTTGCTCTGTCCTCCTTGTGCGTGGTACTGCTGGCAAGGGACGACAGCGCACAGCTCTCTGTGGCCCTGCTTCCCCTTCACCTGGCGCTCATCTTGCTGCCAGACTTGCATTGCTTCCTGCAGATGGTGATACATGTACATGTATATTTTTGTATGTAAAGAAAGTAAATTTTTTTGATATGTCATCTGCCAAAACTGGGAGAAGAAAGGGGAGGGCATGCTGAAACCTATGAAAGACATTGTGTGGTTTCTGAATCTAGGGTTGGAGGGCCCTTGAGTTTTTTGTGTCTTTTATCGTGGCATTATTTTTTTCTTTCAGTATTTTTTTTTCTGTAAATGGAATATGCCAGATTTCAGCCCACTGTGTAGAATTTTAAAAATTCC
Source organism: Chroicocephalus ridibundus (assembly GCF_963924245.1). NCBI lineage: Eukaryota > Metazoa > Chordata > Aves > Charadriiformes > Laridae > Chroicocephalus > Chroicocephalus ridibundus. The sequence goes on from NC_086284.1 coordinate 61,501,882, forward strand.
ACATTTTTGAAAATAGCCAGAAGTTTGTGGAGTTTTCCATGAACTAGTGCAAAATATATTCAGAAGTCCAGATGTTTTCCCTTTGGAGGACTTAGAAGAGTTCTCAGCTAAGGAAGCAACCTTGGCCAAGAACAAAGAGATTATTTCCCATGCACCAGGACTTCTCAGACATTAAAAAAAACAAAACAAACCCACAAAACAGCAACAGAAAACCCCACCAAAAGGTCCCTTAGCCTTGTAGAAACTTCTGCATTTCTAAAGTAGTTCACAGACTTGAGCAACTTCCTTTCCATATTCAAGAAACTTGCACTTTGATCCTTACTTTTGGACCTTGTGATCCTTACTAATATGAAAAAAAAAACCCCCAAACCTCTGAATCCCATCAAAACGGGGTCTACTACAAGATAATTTATTTGAAAAGAATTTGATTTAATGAAGAAAAAGTAGGATTCTCCTGAGCTAATATAAGTATCTGACTTAGCCAGTGTAACTGTAGGTTACAGTTACAACGCCACAGGCTTTTGGTTAGCGGAGCTGAAAAATGTCCCTGTGCAAATGGATCTCGCAATTCTAGGAGGGAAGTACAACTTGCTGTGTCCCTGGTATTAGATGCAGCTCTCGACCTTGCCCTCCTGACCACCAGTGTTGCGGAGAGAGGAATTATATGCCTGTGTGGCTGTTTGAAACCCAGGCGAAGCAGTGATCATAGTCATGCCTTTCAAGAGGCATGCATCCTGTTTGGAGATACACTTGACAAAGCTCAGCAAGACAGGACCGAACAAAAATAATCCCTGCTGGAGAACGAGACTGTCTTTCCTTTGATGGCCAGCAGCCAGATTCATGAGGTCACTTCCAGTCAAATGCAATATGAAGCAGGGCCGTGCCAGCGAGGTTATAAGGAATCTCATGCCACCAGTGAAGCGGATCTACTCAGCTGTGTTTGGGATGAGGTCTTACCTCTTATAGAAGAAATATGAAGTTGCTATAAACCACTAAATCCTGTTGGTTATTGCAGTGGAGTACCATGGAGAATTTGGCCAGGCTCTGCCAAAACCCTGCTACGTTCCTCTTTACTGGTGCTCTGGTACCAGGAAGCGCAATGAAAACATCTTTCAGTTTGCTGCCTGCTACCTGTGCAGGAAATTCCTCTTCCTCTTCAATTCCTCTTCCTCTTCTTCAGGAACTCCTGTGTCTGTCACGTTTCCTATCAGCCAGTCTAAATGTTTTGGTGACACACAGGAATTTGAAGACGAGGTGCTGTGAAATGTCATTGCACCCAATGAGCCTTAGATATTTCCTCAGATCTGTTGTTTTGACAATTGTCTCTGTATGTTAAATGCGAAAGGTAACGCTTGGCGTCATTAGTATGGGAACCGGTTATTTTCAGTATCTGTTTTCATGAACTTTATGGGTAGTGACAGCTAGAGGTGAGCTAAGATGTTAGGCAAAATCTGGTGCAGGCCTTACTTGGCCTGGATCCCGAAGTAACTAATGATAAGTGTGCATCTCTTTGTCAAGCTTCCATTTTCCTTTTTCAGGCACATTACAAGGCACAATGTTTGGAAACTCCTTGTCTGATTAGGTACATAAGCTTGTACTTGCTTGGATTTTAAGTGTCTAAAAACCCAACCTTTTTAAAATAATTGTTGAAATCCACAGAGAGTCGGTGTCTTATCCTTGGCTTAGGCAGACAATTTCTCCTCCTGTGGCCTCTGGAGGCCTCACAGGTGCTTCTTCCTGTTGATTCCACCTCAGGGCTGCCTTTGGGCAGATGTGGTTCACTGAGCACCTGAATCCTCAGGAAGATGGACATGACACGATAGAGACGTGTTTCCAAGTTTTAAGACTCTGAAGGCTGCAGTGAAATGGTATAGTAAGCTCTATAATGCACAATAGATGAACTTTATAGCAGAAATTATCCTAAAGAAGAGACCTAATGGTGATGAACTCATTATCTCTATAGATTTCTTACAGAGAATCTAAATGTGTGTAGGAGTTGTTGTGGAAGAAAAGCTGTACCAAAATAATGTGTCTTTGTTTTAATGGAGTTTAAACTCCACCTTCACACTTTCTCTTTAGGCTACGTGGTGCTTGCTGATGCTAATATATGGCAGCTGCCATATATTAGCCATAACAGAAAAGTTGTAGCATACCTTTGGACAGCAGTTGTTACAAGCAAGTGGAAGAGACGTGAGAAGTTAGGATGAGGAAACTGAAATAAAATATACATTTAAATAAAATAGCTAAAAATTACTTGTTGCACTCCAGATTTCCGAGAATGAAATCTCAGGTTTCATTCCTTTGCTGTCAGGTGTGCTTCTTTAAGCTAAAGTTGAAAAGATTCAGGTTTCTCCTATTACCTGATAGCTGGTGCAGCCACAGAATGCTGCAGGAATAGGTATAATATTGCATGTGGCTGTGATGATATATCATTATTTTTTCAGTTTGCTTGAAGGGATCTGTAGATGAGATACTCTAAAATGTATATTAAGTATAAAATTACTTGTTTGGCTGAATCTTTTGTCTGTAATTGGCCTTTAATTAAGGTTTACTGAGAATGAGATGAAAGAAATAGTGATTATATTTTGCCCTTTAAAAGAATGCTCCGGCTATTACTGTTGCTATTCTCCTGCCAACCCACTTTTCTCATTCTGCTTTTCATCCTGTTTGAGCTAATTCTGCAGCAAGCGCTGGCTGTATTCAAGAGCCTCCTATAACTTTATCAGCATACCCAGTGTGCCAAGGCAAATCTAGAAAGAAAGTAGAGCATTTTCTCCTTATATGCCATTTCACACAAAAATATATTTAGGTGTGGCTTTTTTTTTTTTCAAGTGTGCTCTCCAACTGTGTCCATAGATTAATGATATTTTATATGCCTCATGACCATCCTATGAAGTAAGTGCTTCTGGTTAAAATGGGAGAAGCATGAAATCTCTGTTAAAAATCCTTCTTCTGTCTGTTTCTTTTTTAGAATTCCTATTGCTAAATCAAAGAGAAGTAGCTGGGAGCTCTCTGTGCGTCTAGGAGATGGAATTTACCCAGTTGCAGTTTCAAAGGATGGCACGTCATTTTCTGTAAGTTCTGCTCATTTTCTAAGAAATTCAATGTATTGAGTCAATGTATATTATCCTTGACACCTACTACAATTCTCTATCTGTTCAGTGACTAAACATGGATAGATGTTGGTTTTGTCTTTTGTAGACATTGCTGTGAATTGCAAAACAAGACATTCTATGTTAATTAAATCGTGCTGGTGTACAAAGATTCTTCTCTCCTCATGCCTGTGGAGCACTTTTGTATATGCTTGTTTTGTTAATTAGAAAACTAATTTAATACCCTGTTTAGCATCTTATTTAGAAGTAAGGTCTTATGCTCCATTGTAGATATATGAGGGCAAGAAAATAAGTGCAATGTCAACAAAAATTACGTTAGTTTAAGTTAGTGATTAAAAAAACAAATCAAAGAACCAAGGAAGTTGAATGCATAATCATACTGGAATGGAATTATTCAGCACCTCAGTGGTAAAACTGTATGTGGTCATAGCAAAATGCAAGTGTTTCAAGATCTTTCTAGGTCACTTCAGATGCATGTGTATGAACTATTGTTTTTATAGATATTCTAAGATAATAACATAAGCACTTAATGTTGTCAGCATGAAAGGCAGAAAGACAGACCATGACAGTAGAAGAATGGTAATACTGTGTTCAGTAGTTCATCTGTTCAGCAGAATAAAGCCAAGAAACAAGCTGGTTGGAGTATTGAGAAGGTATATTTATAGAGAGAATGACTTTTTAAGTCTGTTAATGATAATTCCACAACGAAACCGAGATTTTATTTTGAAAATAGAGAGCTGACTTGCACGGTATCTGTTGACTCTTACGCAAAAGTTTTCAAAAGGGTCTAAAGACACTTATTCTTAGAGTCACTGAAAAGCAGGAGTATGAAGAAGCCTAGAAGTTTTCTAGTTTACTTCTGACAGCTATTTACTCTTACAGAATCATAGAATCGTTTAGGTTAGAAAAGACCCTTCAGATCATCTAGTCCAAATGTAAACCTAACACTGCCAAGTCCACTACTAAACCATATCCCTCAGCACCACGTCTACCTGTCTTCTAAATATCTCCAGGAATGCCGATTCAACCACTCTCCTGGGCAGCCTGTTCCAATGCTTGATAACCCTTTCATTGTAAATTTTTTTCCTAATATCCATCCTAAACCTCCCCTGGTGCAACTTGAGGATGTTTCCTCTTGTCCTGTTGTCTGTTACTTGGGAGAAGAGACCAAGCCGCACCTCCCTACAACCTCCTTTCAGGTAGTTGTAGAGGGTGGTAAGATCTCCCCTCAGCCTCCTCTTCTCCAGTTCCCAACCCCAACAACCCCTGCTCCCTCAGCTGTTCCTCATAAGACTTGGGCTCGAGCCACTTCACCATCTTCATTGCTTTTCTCTGGACGCACTCCAGCACCTCAATGTCTTTCTTGTAGTGAAGGGCCCCAAACTGAACACAGCATTTGAAGTGCGGCCTCACCAGCGCCAAGTACAGGGTGACTTCTTGTGTGTCTTCGTTGAAAACACTTCTGCAACATCTACTCCATGATATTTTTTTTATAGTCATGATGTTCACACCTATGTTGCATTTAGAATCGTGAGATTCCTTTGAAAAAGGACATTTAAGTTAATAGTTCATATAATGAAAAGATTATTGTCTCAGTGGTTCACTTTTGCTTTGCTCTACTGAAATTTCAATGTAAAAGACATTATTTTCAGCTGAAACTGGTCATGTTTTTAGGTGGTTATTTTCACTTATGGGAACTGAGGTAATGAAAATCTAGAATTTCTTTTTCAGTCTTTTTGTTGGCCTAATTGGGGCAAGAAGATGCCTAACCAATATTCTTTCTAATATTACCTTTACCTCTGTCACACTGTATTTTACTTATGCTCATGATGAGTGTGAGAGTACGAGTAAAGACAAGAGATACTTTCTGTTCCATGTGGATCATAGGGACACTGTAAAAAGGATATGGAAAAGATCAGTCATTGTGGTCAGCACCTTTAAAAATTTTCTCTTGCAATTCTGAAAGCAGGTGGTCATTTTAGTCGTAGTGTTTCTTTTAGAAAGAGTTTCAGGAGGTCTTGAACAACTGTTTACTCAGTACCTAACACATGGCATTGCTGGGACGCTCACCCCGCTTGTGGAATGATACTTCAGGAGCGAAGGCCACGTCTGCATGCAGCTTTTTACTGAATTAAATTTACATAATGGCCCTAACAGGCATCCTGTGAATTTGGATAAAACCCATTGCTCAAACAACAAAGCAAGTCTGCCAGATTTCAGCGCAATTTAGAGTTGGACTGGCACGGGTTTGTGTGACAGAGATGGTTCTTCCCAGGAGTAGTCATTGCCCCGAGCCTTTCCTCTCTTTTTGTTGCAAGGTGGCTATCTAACAGTGGTCAGCCTGCAGCTGCCTGCTGCTGTGAAGACGACACAGGGTGGCTGCTGGTCGCTGTGGGTGTTGCATAGACCCTTTCTGCTGTCAGCTCGGAAATCTAATTCCCATAGCTAGGGAACTAAATTAGGAGTTTAGTTTAGCACAACTAATTACACAGGTATGCATCTGTGTGTAGGCTGTTGCTTATACTTGTCTGGTTAAATTCAATAAAGATATATCTATAAATCAGCCAAGAGGAAAGTTTACAGACAGAGGAGGCCTAAGCATCCTTTTATACTTTTGTCTCTATCGATTGTGAAGGCAACTGAACATACACGCTTATATATGGGTCTGTCCTGGATTCCACTTGCAGCTGAGCAGCTGCATTGTAAGCTGCACGGTGCGTCTCCAGGAGGTACAAACTCTGAGAAAGGATGCTGAACATGTAATGCTATTGCTGCTGATGTATCATTTTAATGTGCAGAAAATCATTCCTACCTATACCAAGGTCTAAACATCTCTCTCAGTTTAGACAGCGCTGTTAAACAGTTGTGGTGTCTTGCAGCAGAGCGAGCATTACAGCTGATGTAAGCCTGGCTTAACAAGGCGTATATGGAGTCTGATTTCTAGTCCTTCAGTTTGTTATTGAAACACTAGCACCTTCAACATAATCAAGTGGTTGGTCTGGCATTAGCAAACTAGGCAAGAATAAGTAGTTAAGCATGACCTTATTTTTGTTGTTTGTTTTTGTAAATTCCTTTATCTCTCAAAAAGTTGCTTGGGCCCCCTTTGCTGCTGCTTTTCCTTGGCAGGGAAGGCGCTGAGGGATAGCAGGTAGAAATCCCATCAGGGTGGGGAGGGGGGCAACAGACCTGTGGAGGTTCCTTGCGTCCCTGCAACATGCTACTGCTGTTACCTCTCACTGCTAGGTGAGGAGAGAGGAGAGCAGCCCTGGGGAGCTGAGCACCCCCCAGCATCACGGTGAAGGGGTACATAAGCAATGGGGAGGAAGTAAGGGTGTCAGGTAGGGCAGGCTGTGTACCCTAAAGGTTGAGCCAGAGGGACTGGTGACAGAAGCTTTTGCATTCTGATTCCACTCTAATCAAGCCTTCTGGTGACAGAAGCTTTTGCATTCTGATTCCACTCTAATCAAGCCTGTGTACGTGGCGAAGATAATTCCTTACTTACTTGCATCTGGAAAATTCCTTAGCTGGTGAAATAGTAGGTGGATTTTACTGTGACCAGAGGTCTGTCTCATTTAAACCTTAAGGTATAGTGTGTTAAAATACTGAGTGTGGGTTTGTAAAAAGCAGGTAACTGTTCTTGCATACCAGGGTTATTTTTCATTGTTTTTGGATAACTAACTTATTTTTCATTCTTATTGGATAAATAGCAGAGGGAATGTTATTCCTTATTAATAATTTTCTTTTTGGTGGGGTTCTTGTGTGATTGTGCTGCAGACAAGAGAATGTAGTAAACACAGCTCAATCTAGAATCTTCTGAATTATTATTCAAAGCTTTAAAATGGAAAAACAATGGTCTTAAAACTTCAAGGAAGAAAAGTCAAAGACTAGGAATGAGAAATTTTGTTTCTGATCAGGAGGTATAACATACCATCAGAAAAAATGGGGACATTCAAAGCCTTCTTTATTGAAACTTTGCTGTCAGAAACACAAGCCTCACTTTTTGAACTTCTGCATTTACTTTTTGCTATTAAATTGGTGTGACACAAGCTCCTGACTTTGTGGGTTGTGTCCCCTTGTGGCTTGTGACAAAGGTAGCTGAATCTGTGGTGCAGTTAGATAGCCCAGTGGGAGGGCCACCTTCACATTCCCCTTCAGAAGTTTGCTCCCGCTGCAAACTGTGCATTGCAGCGGCAGCGTTCGCATCCTGATTTACTTTGTTTACCACTGGGACTCTTCCAGCAGAGCCTCCCTTCTTTTTTTTTCCGTAACTCTTCTCCTCTCGCCAGCCGAAACCTCACCACCTCACAGTGTGGAGTGCTTTGCTCTCTGTGCAGGGAGTGTGAGCAGCAGGCTGCTCCGCGGATCCCGCTGTTCACCCGCAGATCATTCGTCAGCATCTCGGTCTATGGGTCATCTGTGGTTTTCTCCCTTTATCATGAGAATCTTAATGAATTGTGCAGTGTTAACCGCTCTTTGCTTGGTTGTTGTTTTTCAGGATTTTGAGTTTTGTAACCGTCGTGGTTTTAAGCATTTTCTTTGTAACAGAGGTCCTTGATGCGAGCTGGCTTTAGGCCGCTTTAGAGGCCTCACTTCCCCAAACTGAAGGACTTAAAAGATAAGCGGTCAAGTGCGAGCAATACTGTTTGCCTGAAGCAGTGCAAACAAAAATATTGGTTTTCTTGTTTCCAGTAGAGGTTAAAAACTATCAAATTACTGACTTGTAATTTGATATATTTTTCTTTTAAAATATATGTACCTCTGTTATTCTGAAGCCAGCAACGTATATGCTAATACTTAAGTTTGTATAAAATTAGTGTTCTAGCATTTTCAGTATCAGACAGTTGTTTCTGGTGATACCCTATCAACGTAACGACAAACACTTATGCAATTAAAAGATTCTAGTAACCTGACCTGAGAATTAAAATTTAGCAACTTTGAGATCCACTTACTTGTGTATCAAGAACTTGTCAACAAAATTAATGTAAACATCATTTATTATTTTTCTTTGTTCTTTGTCCTATTTATCAATTGCTAGAAGAATCTTCAGCTAACTGCTTGTCATATATATCCATTTAGTTCTTTGGAGGACAGATGATCAGATTCTGGGCTTTGATTAGTATTCTTCTTATGCTTAAAATTTTTTCCTCTCATCAACGGAGTAGAAGATCTTACAATCAAGAGGAGGAATACCCTCCTTTACATCAGACTAATGTAAACCCAGCAACAAACAGCCCAGAAGCATCCCTCCATCGAGCGCTGGAATCTTTTGTTTAGTTCCATTTCAGACAGGAATCTTTTTCATCTTGCCCTTTTCAGTTGCCAGTCTGGCTATGAAGTGTGTTTATTTTATGATTTCATTGCTGCAAAGACTTGATCCCATTTTGCTGATGAAGTTTATAGTTTGTTCGTTCTTTGCAAAGCTTGAGCGTTCTGCAGAGTACCAAAGGGCGGGAGACACAAAAGCAAATGGGAACCTACATATATTGAGCAAACCTAGTAGCTGCGTGGTTTCCCTGCACCGTACTAAATTGTGCCTTCAAAGCCAGATGTCAGCCACCAGGGACCTGTGTGATGGTGACTTTGCCTATTCGCAGACTTTCACTCCTGGCTGCTCGCGGCCAGTGTGGAGTCCCTTTGCCAACGGTGTGCTGGATGAGAGCTGCCCTCCCCAGCTGCGTTGTGAGCAGCCCCCTGGCCACTGGTGTCTGTAGGGCTTCAGTGTCACGGACAGCCATGAACCAAACTTCTCCAATGTGGATGGGTTTCACGTAGGTAATACACTTAAAATGTATAATAAAAATAATAGCAAAGAATGTAACTGGCCTATGCAAGGGAGAACATAAATATATTGGACCAGGTATCCAATAATAAAGTTCAGTTTGTTGGATCCACCACTGTATAATTTTCGTTAACAAAAGAATGGAAGATAAGTAATTAGGTGACTGTAGTGCAATCTTTTCACTGGTATAACCTACCCTCCTTACTTCCTTCAGTATTCTTCAGTTTTATTTTTCTGTTATGAATGTCACTTGGACAACTAAAGAACAGTTTGTATTAGTATCTTTGTGAGCGAGGAGGTGGTAGAAAAAGGGTGGATCATCTTGATTTTTGTCTACATCTCTGCTTTCACAAAAGCAACGAGTGAATCCAAAGACTCAAATGATGAATACCAGCACTGTGTAATTACACTTTAGGAGATAGTCATGTTTCTTTTTGTTTGAAGTTTGTTAGTCTATGTGTAGGTTGAGGATCTAATTTTAGTTCACCAAGGAATTTGTAGCTGTATTTTATGCAATAAACTGCATCCTTGGAAAACTTTTTGACATAATCCATTTTCTGATTCTTTGCTATATTATAGGAATCCTCTGTCTTGAGAATTCTTTATTGCTGATTTGCATCATTTGCCTGCAAGTAATTGTTATTATTCTCCTTTTTCACGTTTGAAACCAGCCCTGTCTGTTAGGGTTCTTCATCTCTGTAGCAGATGCATACCTTCCCAGACTACTTAGCCTCATCTTCTCATCTGTTCAGTTGACAAAGAATTTCCAGATGTTTTCACTTATAAAGTAGCTTCTTATCATTGAAGTTGTGGTGAATGAAAGTTGTTTATTTTTTTTAAAAAAGCATAAGGTGAAATAGTTCAGAAGTTACTTTGAGCAAATGGAAATTTGATATATTTCCGGAGGGACAGTATAGGTCAAACGCTGAATAAGAGGAGTAGAGAAAGCTTAATTACTTTTTTCAGATTGCTACTGGAATGGGTTACCATTTTCACAAAATACTGGATCACTTCCTAAATTCAAATTTAAGAACAGGTAAGCATAGTACAGATGTGAAATGTCTATGAAAAATTTGTGAAGCTTGTTCAAACCAATAAGAAATTGATTAATGAATGTTTTTAATTTTTTAGGAAAAAGCAATGTTTTTTCCCTATCTGTTTCTATTTATCTGTGTAGGTGGAAAATTGGCCTGTCTACCTCTTAATATTTTTGCAAAAGAAAACCTATTGTATTGTACATAAATGAGAGCATAAAAGCAGAAATCTAAGGCATTACTGTCATTGTTATTTGAGTATATCCTGTATCATCAGCATAGAGTAGATAATTAGTTATCTCTATGCTTTAATTTAGTGAATTCATGTATATCTAGTTATGATTAAGCTTTGACTTCAAATTAAAATGTAATAAGCATTTAATTAGGAGAACTCGGCTGTATTCATTTGCTGTAAATTTTGTGACTGAGGAGTAAGTTGATTTTAAAATTACTTCCGGAAATATTTTCTTTGTTTTGTAAATCCTCTTCAGGGGGAGGAAAAAATGCTTAAGAAGAAATATCACCCAAAAATCAAGCTAGATGTATCTGAAGTGTGCAAAGCATCAAGTGTAAAAAGGGATAGTATAATGTAAAATTGGAGCAATGATACAGAAAGTTCCTGTAAGCAAACTTAGTCTACATTTAATTCCTTAAACACAAATGTGAATGGAGTGGGATCATAATCCAGTGCGTATTAAGCTCTGTCTTTTCAGTAGTCCTTGTAGAAAAGTAACATTGCCCAGCCCTAGCAATATAAAATTAATAATCTTGTTAAGAGAATCAATAAAATACCAGAATTATTATTACCAGTATTTTACATTTCTGATATGCTTCAGGCACATAATAATATATAACCAATTGGTCATATAAAAGAAATTGAGGGCTGTTTTAATAAGGATGAAAAGCAAATACCTGTAGGAGTTAAAACAATAAGAGGGGTAGCCAGTAGAGATACAAATTAGCATATATCCCCAGGAGAAGTAAATGAAGTTTTTCTGGTTAGTCTAGTTCTAAATATATATTGTTATATATTGGAATGTTACATATGTTATATTGTAATATATATGTAATAAAATATACCGTTAATCCAATGTCCTATATTAGTTTGAATGAAGGGAAAGTGCACATGTAAAGGCATAAGTGGAGGGGGCAGATCAGTTAGATAATCCTTACAGCTGGAAGCAGAAAACTTTTCCTGCCTTTTTCCAAGTGGTTTATATTTTACTTGCAGAGTAGCACACAAATTCTCCACTGCGGTACACATGTAGTTGTGCAAACAAAGCTCTTCATTACTGAGTTCTACAAGTTGTGTATCTATAGAATCTATTGTTCTATATGTTGTGTATCTACTTTTATAATTCAGGTTCAAATCCAGATCATTAGCTATTTGTAAGACTTGCGTGTTTTGTATAATGGCATTTTAATGTGGTATGCATAAGCTAGCCCTGGGGCGAGAGCAAAACCCATGATTTCCCGCCTTGCAAAGCACTACTGTCGTTGCTGGGCTATAGTAGTGCTCCTACTTGTTGACTGACTGTGGCTCTATGGATTCTGTATTCCTTCCTGTGCAGTGGCAGATGTACTGGAAGGGTAGAGGCTGCCCCATCCTAATCCTGATGGGGTGGGGACAGGTTCTGCTGGGAGGCAGCACTGTGTGCTTGAACCCTTCAGTCTGGGGAAGGCATTGATCCTCGTGTTCTGACTCTGTGGGCGAATGCTTTAATTGCTACGTTTCGGTGGCTGCTGACATTGCGTTTTTTAAATGAAAGTGGCCTTGGCCTCAGTATCTTGTTGTGAACTCAGTGTTTCTGGTATGCATTTCCACTTTGCTGCATTGAGTCTCTCAAAGAATTTAGCTGCTGCAACGTGTTAGATGAGATAGAGGTAAAAATGCTTACGTAAATATTAAGTATACTCATAAAATATTTGCGTGTACTGGTATTGGGTATGCTTGTATACCTAATACAAGGTATATACAAGCAAATAAATAAATACAAGGTATAATGCAAGCAAAAATAAAAGCAGAGTGTGTCTGGATTGCATGTTTTTTTTAAATACCACACCAGTTTAGCAGTAAGTATCTGTAAGGGATTGGTACAATAGGCGCATGTTTGCTTTGTAAAGAGAGATTGTTGGTGTGGGTTTGTATGTCCCTGATTAGCTTATTCACACAGTACTCCATAAGCATATAGAGAAAATATCGACATGGCTGAGAACTAAAAATGACAGGAAAAGTAATGAATTAATTGTGTAACTTTTAAATATGCTCTCCCCTCTCTGTCAGGGCAGTGTAATATCTTGGTTATAGTAGGTTTTGGAGCTTTGTAGTTCTGCTGCAAAACTCACAGTAACATATGGTCTGGCACTGGTATGTAGCCTACAAGAAATGTTTGAAAAGAAAATGCAAGGAAAGGTTTGGAATGCTACAATGTAAAATATTTTGAGAGTGTGGTCGGTTTGGCTATTTATTTTCCTTGTGTTAGAATCGTTTTAAAGCATTGTTCTTAGAAGGCAGAAAAGGAGCTAAGGTTTTAGAATGATTGATTCTAAATTACCTCATGAAGAGCTTTACAGGTGGCTTCATAGGATGGGGCGGTGAGACACTGGAACAGGTTGCCCAGAGAGGTGGTGGAAGCCCCATTCCTGGAAGTTTTTAAGGCCAGGCTGGATGGGGCTCTGAGCAACCTGATCTAGTGGGAGGTGTCCCTGCCCATGGCAGGGGGATGGAACTAGATGATCTTTGAGATCCCTTCCAACCCAAACCATTCTATGATTCTATGATGATGAATTCCTGTGGTATGAAAATGGACACTATGTTCGGCCATAGGTCATGATCCGATTATTCCAGGAATAATAGCGAACAGTGAACTGAAATATAAATTAAGTATCTGTAACAATACAGATAACATACCATTTTCTTTCTTCAGAAAGTCTCGTTTCTGGCATAACAGCATTTAATGTGTCCTGCCACCCTTCCAGTCCTTCTGTCGTCTTTTGGTGGAGGACTGAAAACTCCTTGGGGCGTGGGTGTTGTCTTCAATTCATGTGTGTGCCATGCACACTTCAGATCCTGCACCACAATATTCATATCATTATTTTCTAAAAACAGTGCTTACACAAGCATCACTTAGATGCTTTTCTTTACCATTGATTTTTGCATCCAACAAAACTGGAAAGAAAAAGCCCAACCAACTCCTCCCTGCCTTCAAAAACCCCTCCAACTTCCCAGCCCCCCTCCCCAAATTTTGTGGAATGTATAGGTTAAAAAATGTTGTGAGCTCCTCCTGCTGGTTCAGCAGTGGCAATAGTTACATTTAAAAGCATGCTAATGTAATGTTAAGAGCCTGGCTTATTACCACAAAAGCCATAGTTAATTCTGCGGGTCCTGGATAGTGTTTCATCTTTAATTCTGTTCTCTGAGCAAATCTCAGCACATTTAATATTCAGTATGACACTCTACTTTGGGATCTCTTGATGCTTTGGCATAGGGGGGAACTATAAGGTCGTTGCTGCTTTGAGTTGCTTTCTTAGCTCTAAATTTCTTTGCTGCTTTTTTCCCCCTTTAATTTAATTTTTAAGTAAACCAGACTATTAACATTACTTTAATGTAGCTTTTATGGCTTATGAAAAATAATGCTGCTGTAGTGGATAGATGTGCGTCAGCTGTGACTAAATGTTTTGATGTAGTCTTCTCAAAAGATAGACTAGAAGAGCCTTCCTTTGAAATATGTGAAGCAGTTTTAGACACAGCTTCTCAGATGGATCTAATTAGTCTTTCATACGGACTGGATGTCCGTTTGTTGCAGCTGAATTCTCATTTCATTCACCCATAACTAGAAACACCTCGCTTCAAACGTGTTTCTTCAAAGAAAGAAGGGTTTAGGGTTCCATGTTTTACTGCTTTTTGATGTTGGTTTCCCTTTAACTGAGAAGACCTTATGTTTATACAACTGTTATTATTAAGAAAACATAGCTTTGTTCATGAGAGTTCATTCGGTATCAATGTTAGCTATTGGTAGAAGTCGGAGATCTGTGGAATAGATCTTGCTATACGAGACTAGTGGGACAGCTGTACGTCTGGCTATTAAGCTCGTTGTAGGGAAGATTTGAACGCAAGCAGGATGTTCTAATAAAACCAGGGAACCTGGGTTGTGGGAGGATGAAAATGAAGACTAGAGGTACAAATGATCAGGCTTATCAGTGGATAGTGTTCCTATTTATTATTTATATACAGTAGTCACCAAAGAGGCATTGTACTCTGTATTGTTCACCATTTAGGATATGTTTACGTGGCACAGTTTAGTACAGTACAGAGGAACCTGTGGTGGCTATACCTAGTTTGGGCAGTGCTGCATTAATGCAGCTGTACTGATCCTTGTTGAACTAGTGTGTTTAGAGCTGGCACGTGCCATGTTGTGACACCTCCACAACAAAGAACATCACGAAAGCTGTAGTGATAAGTGTCTGATTGGTGTAAAATATTCAGTGAATGATACTCAGATGCTGCCGTGGTTGATGCTTAAGGAAAATGAGTGGAAGGAAGGCAAGGTGACAGATGCTCTGCCTGTGTCTATTCCCCACTGGCTGCTTTGCAGTCACGATGTTCTTTGACTAAGGGGAATCAGTTTGCAGAAACAGGCTGATTGTGCTGGCTGTACTTCTCTGCTCCCCAGCAACACAGCTGAGCTGGTTTTGCCTCTGGCGATTGCCATTCACCTCTTCTTTTCCTTGTCAAAGAAGGGGCAGTCCTGCCCAACTTCCTCAGATGGTGGCACCTAGGACACATTGATGGAGGAGAGTGTCTCTTAGATGCTTGAAGAAACACAGGATCCCCACAGCACTGGATGCTCAGGGAGCTCCATAATGTTTTGGGTGGTGTGGTGGGCTGTGAGTAGTCTGGCATTAGTGGAACTGGCTGGTCTGCAGGGTTGTCTCTCACATCCCTGTTACTTGTCCACATCAATATCTACAGCAAACTTGCGTGTCTGCTAGGAAACTTCTTCCTGACCCTAGCTTCCCCCAGTTGTTCCCTCCATTTGCCTCTCACCGTGTCACCCTCCTTTCTTAAATCCTCTGCTTGTCCACAGGTGGCTTCGCATTCCCCGTTTGTCCTGCCAGAAAGCAGGTTTGGGTCTGCTGTGTGGTCACTCACATACAGGTTGGCCAGCCCAGCTGCCGGGTGACAACCAAATTGTCCTTGTCTGTCCAAGAGCTGAATGGGTGCACTCATTTTCTTCTCTGGGCAGGTTCTCATTTCCATAAAACTTAAAGGGATAAGTTGAGCGTGTGGTGGGAATTTAGAGGAGGGACTCACAAATAAACAGTGTGTTTTGTTAACCACTTTTCCTTCCAAGATCAGGCTAAAGGTACTGTAATTGAAAGGGTTAAAAAAGAACAAGGTTATTCTGAAGGCAGGAGGAGGGAAATGATTTTAAATTATTAAAAATGAGTTGCATCACTGTCTGTGGCTCATACAAAGAATAAAAAAAGGAACCTGATTTAAGTAGTCATAACACGCTGCCAATGCTTTATTTCATTTTCCAGAGAAAAATCTACAGATCTGAAGGACATACAATAAATTGGAATCAACTGGAAACCAAAGTAGACCTATAGCACCATAATGCTAGAATTATTTCAGGTAATATTGTATGCACCAGTCTTTATTTCAAAGGTTGTTGTTGCTGTTCCAAAATCACTCAGATTTAAGGAATGCCAGATGTCAGGTGTGCATTTTGCAATAGCGTTAACTATGTGACTGGATGCAGAATCCCTTTGCTGTTCAGTGTGCTGTATAGGCCAGCTCTGGGCGTTTCCCGGAGTTTGTGTAGTGATGAGGACTGTTGTCTATAGGCCTTTTATTTCATTTGTTGTGGAAATGAAATGAGAGGCAGTGTAGGAAGGGAGGGTAAGGAGGAGAAGAGTCAGTCTTGTGGTTAATGGCGCTGTGTGCTGACTTCTATCTCTGCCTCTGCCAAAGTCTTTCAGAGGTGCTACCCAAATCTCTGAAACCGTACTTTCTATAAATGTAGTCAGGGTTGTATGCTCTTCGTTCTCTGGGCCTCAAGCTGCTTGCTAGAATCAGTCATGGAAACACTGAATACTTACAGCTGCTGGGGAAATCACTGCTATCAGAAAGTTATAAAGTGAAGTACTCTGCGGTATCAGGTTTCATGCGCATCATCTATTTAGTGGCGTCTTTTTAAACTGTAATCTCTTCGTGTCCCATCCCTACTAGATGGTGTGAGATAATGGGAATGTGGTGAAAATAAACTGGTGTTTCTCTAGTGTGAAAGAGTGAAATATTATGTGCTAAGGGAGATATGGAAACGATGATGAACACCACAATACTTCTGTCTTGGACTAAGACTTGAATAGTATGCAGTAAGCCTACCTAAACAATTTGGAGTCTAGTTTAATTAATGAGTATTGTTCATAATGTGTCCACAGAATTACTTCTTGCTCCAAATTTTCCTTTCCATCTTTTCTGCACCTCCTTCACTGACACTTCTGATCTTTGTTCCAGTCTGCTTTCTCCAGGCATGGGGCCCTCAGAATCCAGTTTTTGTTGCCTTGTGGCTTGTTTATATGCTGCTTCTTCCTTTGGTGCTTGGCCCTATCAGGAGTAGGCATTGAAACCACAGAGGTTACAGTCTTCATATGTTTATACTTGACCTGGTATTCCACAATTCAAAACCACAATTTCAGAGGAAGTAGTTTTCAGCCCTGGGCCGGCATGTGTTAAATGCAAAGAAGTGTCTTCTAGAAATGTAGCTGTGAAGTGTGGTGATCTGCAGATATTGGTAGGATTTATTTTTTGAAATGCATAGAACTTGGCCAAAGTTAGGCAGTTTTCAGGAGGATGGTAGAGGTGCGCTCCAACAGTTTCATTTGCCAGGCAGATTTTCAAGCCCCTGTTCCACGTCATACAGGAGATGTTGCAGCCTTCCATAGAGAAGTCAATAGAACGTAATGTGGACAAAAATGTATTCTAGTTCTGTGTCAGAAATGGCTGCATATTTCTCTCTGAAAATTCCCTTCTCTGAAATCACTTCTAAATGACAGTTCAGCCCAAATAGTCAGAGTTCATCTGAGTTGTAGGAAACTGAAAATGGAGTGTGATGATGGGAGGAGTCGGAGAACTTTGGCACTAAGGCCCTTCCCTTCCTTCTCATGCCATAGCTCCATGTCCCAGACCCATGCCTTTTGGCAGGCCCTTCCTCTGCTCCTCCCGTGCTCCTTCTGTCTTCATTCCAACCTTGTCTTTCTGTTGTAGCTGCCCTCTTATTTCCACCATCTAACCTCTATCAGCTGTTTCCTTTATTGCTGTAATCACTGTGTATTTTCACACAGTGACCCCTTTGTCCCTGTTGGAGCAGCCCAGCTGTTTGACGCTAGCAGACTGGCTTGCATGCACGGTTTATCCCGTTTTAATTTAGTGTTTTCTCCTAGCTGATAGGAGAGGAGGGAAATGGTTTAATGAAAAGTGTGTTTGGTTAAACTGGCGTCTTTATTTTGATCGTGGTGAGCTTTGCATATTGTTAATTTATAACAAACATACTTTTGAGTAATTTAGGGTCTTTTATCATCTAAATCCTCAATAGAAAGCTACCAGAAAGCTATGGTCAGCAAAATAGAATCATAGAATGGTTTGGGTCAGAAGGGACCTTTAAAGACCATCTGGTCCAACACCCCCCGCCATGGGCAGGGACATCTTTCACTAGATCAGGCTGCCCAAAGCCTGGTCCAGCCTGACCTTGAACACTTAATAGGCAAGAATGAAGACCAATTTTGTTGTTTAAAGATAACAGCAATAAATAAAGAGAAGGACAGAGATAGATAGTGTATCCAGATCTCGGGAAACTGAGAGCCTGGGCCTCCTTTGTCCAACAGTTAAACAGGACAAGAACAAAACCAGCCACAATAGGATGCCCTTGAACAAGTCAGCAGCAACTCTTAAGATAAAACAGAGAGGAACAGACCCTCTCCCTTACACGGCTGATGGATTTTTCCTGCCCTTGGCAAAGGAAAACTTTCTGAAATAGGTGAGTTGATAGGAATAGGAACAGAGGGGAAAGTGCCAGGGGATGGTCATTGTCAGTCACAATCAGTCTGTCAGTCTACCCAGCCGAAGTCAGTGGTGAGATCAAATCGTGTTTGCCCATTATGTTGGATACATCTGCAGTCCAAAGTGAACCAGAGGTGGTTTAAAGTTGCTCAGGCTGACCCTGCAGCGTACAAATACTCATTATTTGGTTTCCTGTAATTTATGTCTTAAATCCCAATTGACAATACATGGTTTTGCATTGCAAAAATGTACTTTAAACTGAAGTGCCTAGATGGCCTTAAGAATGAATGCTTTTAGGAGCATTACTGAGTGGGATCTTTTGAATCTGTTGGAACAATTCACATTCCCAACAGAAGCTGTTTCAGTAGCTAAATGTGAGCCCCAGAAAGTTCAACGTTAGTAATGCTTTCCAGAATAGGTGGGAAACTGTTCTGAAAATGGCAGTAGGAAGTATGTTCGAAGTTACACACAACTCTGGCATTTTTCAGTCAGTTGAAACTATTAATCTCCTTTAGTAGATGTGCCTAGCTCTTTCTGTGGATGTGTGCTGGGGTTTTTTTTTTCTATTCTTCAGATGCAATTTTTTACTGGTCTCCACTAGTTTATCATTTTAGCAAGCTTACTTCTGGTACAGTTAGCTGGAGTGATTAACAGATGAAATTACTTCAGAGTATAAATTCTCATTTGGTCTTCTAGGTTATATTTCATCTCTGTTGCATGCTTTCCTAATTAGCAGCATATATTAGTACTTAGAATTTTGAAGCACTTACTATTAATCTTCTCTAGCTCAGAATTAAAACCAACACGGGCTGACATATTATTTCTTCAAAATCTGATAATGTTGTATTTTCTCTCTCATTTAGGCCTAATTATATTTTTAAAATATTAAATCAAGTATTGTTTTAATCCGCATGACATAGTTTGGTGTAGTTTTCAATTAAACTACTTTTTTTTCATTGAGCCTTTTTTTTCTTCATTAAAACAGCGCTAGCCTGCATTGCATTTGAACTGGAACATAGCGCTTCAGCTCTGAACCTCGTATCAGCGGTGCCTGTCATTGGCACCGGTACTGAAGAAAGCTCAGTGCAAATTTTGCAATTTGGTCTTATCCCTAAGAAATGTCTGAAGAGTAAATAAAAAGCACAGGTAACTTTGGAAACGATAAGATTTAGATACAGCTTCATGACCTGGAATAATCTCTGAGTATATCTTACTATGTTAAATCTTTTTCTTGTTAAGTAATGACATTAAAAACCAATCTGTGCAAAGCACGTAGAAGATTAATTAACATTGGGAAGAAAAGAGATGTCTGAGCCTTTCACCTGTAAGGTACCCTTTATCTCCAGCTGAGTTTGCCAGCCTTTATTGCTATTTGTCATCTTCCACAACAGGTATCCTGATTTTTTTTTTTCCACGCTGCCCTTTTTACTTCGAATGACTCCTGTAATGCCAATAGCACGTATTAATCTGTTATCCTCTCCCACTGCTTTAAATATTTGTTTGACTTAAGCAAAAAAAATAGACACATTCATTTAACTGGTGTATTCTTCCTTTTAGAAACAATTAATTTAAGGGAGAATTAAAAAAGATAAAATGTCTATTCTCAAGTTCAAGGACATTGTAAATACAGAGTTAAGGCCTGTCGCTTAGGATACTTTTCGTATGAAGTGTTATTTACAAAGAGGGTTTTCATTATTTTCTGCTAAAGCAAACACAGACAAGGAGGGTTCTACGTATAGCTTTGATATGGCTTTGTGGTACATATGTGTGGGTGGTCTTTACCTATGCACGTAACCATCCTGGCTTGCACTATTTGATCTGAAGGAATGAAACAGATTATGTAGACAAGGACTCTTTTATTGGATGGTTTCCTTAGGTGGTGATCATTAGGGCATGATGGAGCTGTTTGGTTTCTTTTAAATGTTAAGTCATTTAACGTTTTTGTTGATGATAAAGATACCGTGTGATTTGTGAGAAAGGAATGGCAGGGATCACTCTGTTTGTGCCGATATTGTACATTGATGCTTCTTGTGTGATTTTTGCATGGATATCCACACTTGTATTTTTATCTTTAAATTTTTGGTGTATGTGTTTAAGTGCACACTTCTATAAATGTATGCATCCTATTTAATCATATTAGCGCATTATTAAAAAGGGATATCGTTATTACTGTTTCGTAGTATCTTAAATCTCTCAACTGGGGAGAGCTGTGATTTTTGTTGCATTCTTTTCTTTCTTCTTTCCCTGGTTGCACCTTTTGGCCTTTCTAAGGAAGTATGTTTTGTGTAAACAATCTCTTGGCTTTAGATAACCTTGAGCTTCAGTGCTGTAGGAATTCTGCCCCGAGTTGCATGCTGTCTTTTAACTTATATGAAAACTTTATCATTAGCCCAGTCTGCTGTGGAAAACTAGGATTTATTTTTTTTCCCTTGTTTCAGTGTAAGGCATCTGCATTTAAAATAGTAGGGATAATCTCCATTTTGACTGCATGCATCCAAGGCTAAGAAATATATTTATTGGACTAAAAGTGGTGGTTGAAGGGTATGTCGTACTTTCAAAGAAGTGGTTTTTGCAACACTAGGAATAAGACATAAAATCTTTATTGTTCTGCGCTTGAGGTTTTTTTTTTGTTTCTGTAAATTTAAGGGTAATGGTCTTATTAAATCATTCTGCACTACGTTGCATGACAGAGGAAATGAGGCTTTTAGATATGTTGGATATTGACAGTTTAGCTATCAGATCTAATGCAATGAAGTGGCTTATTAAAATCGTGGAAAGCTCTAAAATTCTCGCGCTTTTACTGAAACTTCACGGTACATGCAGCTTTCTAATTTTGTGATCCATTTTACTGGAAATAGGTGTTCAGTGGTTTTAATTGCATGAGAAAGTATTTAAATGTTCTTTTAATTGGTCATTGGTTGCTGATTGGTAAAAGGATTTTAATGATAAAGTCTTTCTATTCTCACTGAGGAACTGCTGAATGTCTGGCACTTGTTACTTCATGGATCAGAAGCATGCTTTTTTGTAGGAAAAGCCTGCCCAAGGTTTCTCTCCACAGAAACAGTTTTTTCCCTGAAGTGCTTCAACATTCAAGGTCTTGTAGGAATTGTGCAATTCCATACTGAAAAGTATAGACAATGCCTACCTTAGTTAAAGGATGCCTGAGTTACCATCTGAGTTACTGTCTTTTTTCAGTTATTTCCAGATTCCTGAGTGACAAGGAAAAGAAAGTCCGCCATAATATTTTTAAATTGCTTGTGGGTAGTGCACTTTGCTGTCTCCAGGCCAAAGATGAGATGCACCCTTATAACTGAAAGAGCTCTTTGGGTGGCCAGTGTCTGTCTGCCTCACGTCAGCATCCATCCATCCATCCCCCCACATGTATAAAAGGAAAGACCCTGTTGAGTGTGAAGAGCACGTCACATTCAACAACTTACTCTGATCTGGCTTGAATCTGGGGAATGAGAAGAAATAGGTTCCGTCAGAGTAGGTGTAAGCTGAAAACTCCTCCTTTTCCTCTTCCAGCTTTCTTATTAGTGAGTTTATTGGAGATTCTTTTAACAGAATTTTCATGGAACTTTTTCAGAGCTGGAAGGGACCTCTAGAGATCATCTAGTCCAACTGCCCTGCTAGAGCAGGATTGCCTGGAGCACATCCCTCAGGACTGCATCCAGGCGGGTCTTGAAAATCTCCAGAGAAGGGGACTCCACAACCTCCCTGGGCAGCCTGTTCCAGGGCTCTGTCACCCTCACCGTAAAGACGTTTCTCCTTATATTTGATCGGAACTTCCTATGTTCCAGCTTGTGCCCGTTAACCCTTGTCCTGTCACTGGGAACCAGTTTGTCATTTAGGGGTGAAATCATTGTGAATGTGTAACGACAGCTGCCAGCTTTTTATGTCAGGGAACCTGCCAGCAGGCAGCCCCATGGAGAGAGCGTGGTTCATGCCGGATCAGAAAGGGAGCTTTACCTGGTTTGTGTTGAAGGATACCACACTCTCATTATCAAGTCTCAGAAACTTTTTTTTAGGACAAATATGCTCTCACTGTGGTTTTCAACACAGCAGCAGCATCTGTGTAAATGGCACAGTCATGTCACAAATGGTATGTTCTCATGGAGAGAATTCTTTGTCTATGAACTATTAACACCAGAAGCATGCGGATCTCCCAGGCAAATGGACTCTGCACTGAGCAGCTGGATTAAGGGGACTGGAACGGTATTGTGGCTGCAGTCGGGAAAATCTTAAGCCTTTAGAAGATTAACAAAGGATAGAGTGGTCTGTTTCCAGGGGTGGGGAGGGCTGGCAGACTCCTTCACTTCAAGTGGTATTGTAACTGTAAAAGTTACTGTTAAAACATTTGCTGTCAAAATGAAATGAATCACTATTTCATTTCTAATAGGAGATTTGGGAAACAGAGTAAAAATTCACTCTTTGACAGGAGAGGCCCTCTCTTTTACTATCCTTTCATTGTTGTAATTCTGGCAACAACTCATAAGACCCACAAATATTTCCTTCTAAAGTTACTACTGTAGTTTTGCGGCTGCCGAAGCTTAAGGTGGAACTAGCCTACTATAGCCTATGTCCCAGCAGGCACCTGTTGATGCAAATCTCAGTTCTATTGTGTTTGGCTGTGCAGGTTCTACAATGAGCAAACTGCATAAAACATAGATTTCATTTGTAGGGCTATAATAAAGCAGGATGCACCTCAAGACAAAAATAACAATAAATAGGGCTTTCAGGAATGTGTAGTTTGGCATAAAGTTTGGAATTACACAAAAGGATTGCTTAATTCCGAATAGTCCCCACTTCGTCCCATGTCAGTCACAGCAACAGATAAAGTAAAAGCAGTTAAACCAGGGTTCCTATTGATACAGTGCCATCTTGACATTCTCCTAATTCACAACTAGGTGAGTAAAGTACTTCAAACCTCTATTTTCCGCTTAGTTGAGGTGCTTTATTCAGAAGACGTAAGGTTCCTTTCTCCATAACATAATGGTGAGGAGGATTTTGCAAGTTTCAGCTTTATTAACTGAAGTAATGCCTTCAGCAAGGGTACAGATACAGAATATATGTCTGTGTCGTAAGTGTATTCAGTTTTTATCACTTATAAGACAGTTCTGCCGTCTTTTGTCTGGAAACAAAATGTGTGAAGAAGAAGAAATTGGCACATATTTGACATGAAATGAAATACTAATGTATCTATATTGTGACTTTTTTTTCTAAGTAGCAAGTAGTGTAATGGCTTGATACTTTGAAAGAATTGGAGAATTTGAAAAGAGAGATATCCCTCTTTGTTTTACATTATCTGTCTGTGCAGAGGAAAAATGTATGAAAAGTTTCCATTGTGAGGTGGCTGAAATTCTTTGTATCAGAAAATATCAGTGCGCAGGGCCTCACTCTTAATGGCATCAAAGCTAACCCAAAAAGTCCCCACTTCGTGGGCAGGAAGATACTAGATTCCTATAAAGAGATATGCAAAGCTACAAAATGATCAAATGTTGCAATTATAAACAAACAGAAGACCTGTAAACTGAAGGCAATAACTGGCAGCTTCTTGGATAGAAAGTTCATCAAACTCCAGGGATTTTGAGTGTTTCTTTTCATTAATCATACAGTTCTGAATATTCATTTTTCCCAGTCCTACTTGCCATTACTATCATTAGACACCACCTTTGTTGTGGTTATAACAAGGAAACTCCCCACAGTGAAGATCAATGCGCAGCCAGGTAATTACATTTTATATGTATGTTAACAAGCTTTGATTATTTTTGTAGTCAATAGGTGCTATGATGCAAAATAGAGAGCTTCCTTAGCTTTTTAAAAATTTACAGATTTTAAGCTACCTTTGTGGAAAAAGTGGCGATCATTCATTGTAGACAATAGGAGTTAACAGTAAACCAGAATGATGGGTGCTTTAGCTTATGGGGTCTGTAGTCACAGAATGAGCCTGTCTGAATTCAGTTTTCATAGAATTATTATTCAGGGACGTGCTAAAAATTTTTTGAAGACTGATGAGAAGATCAATAAATAAAATAGATCTGTTTTGCTTTATTGTGTTGTCATGTTGTAGCTATAAAAGATTCGGTGTCAGAATTTTTAGCATTTCATTATGTGTTTAGGGCTTTGACAGCTGATCTTGTTGATTGTTCTAGGTATTTTGACCTTTCCTGGATGCTTCACCTGTGAACTGTCAAAGGTGTGTATGTGTGTCAGTCTTCATAGCTGGCAGTAATGAAGTATGATTGCTTTGAAAATCGGCACAGATAGGTGGACAGAAAATTTTGTTTCCTGGGCTTTCTTAAGAGCAGAAAAAATAGGCTTTTTTGTCAACTTCAGTTATCTGTGATGAAGGATTTTTACTGTTAGTTATTGTTTCTTAACATAAATTAATAAGCTCAGGAATACTTAAGTTTTCCATTCTACCATCTATTGGCTAGAAAGACAACAGACAGCATTTCAATTTAATCATTACAAAGTTACTCTCTTCTTCTCCAGTCCTTCCCCAAAGCTTTTTCTGTTAGGATGCCTGTAAAACACTGAGACAGAGGTTAGGCAACCACCGTGTTGTGGCCAGTGGCTATCATACCAAATGGTGCTCTTGCCAAGTCATCGTCTTGTACAGGCAGACACGAAGCGTTCGTGTTATGGGGAGAGCTTAGTTTGTGGATTAGGAGAGGTGATGGGTATGGCCAAGTGCAAAGGCTCTGTTTTCATTAAAATAACCCTAACAGGTAAAAGCAAAGTGGGGAGACCTAAAACCTGTGTTTTGGATCTTTCCCCTTAGTGAAGTACTTTCAGCTTTCCTTTAAGAAAGTGTTTGACTGTCCCCAGCAGCAGCTGGGGCAGGGGCAGGATGGTTGAGCTTAGTTCCCTAAACTTGTCCAACCTTGCCTTAATTGTGACTGTGCAGTGATAAACATATACCAATGATTCACTGTGTGTACAAAAGAACCAGCTGAGGTCTGTAGAAGAACAGAGTGTTGTATGCAGATGGTATGTTGATCTTTAAATTCCCGGGGCGCCTTCATCAAAATCCAGGATTAACCTTTAATGTATCTGGAAGACTTCAGGTGCTTTTTTTTTTTCTTTCTTTTTTTTTTTTTCTAGTAAAACCGTGTAGAGGGTTGGCACTTGCGCATGCCTGGACTTTCCGGTGTCTTGCCTGGGGTGAAGTGGTGTCATCCCTTTCCTGCCTATGGCTGTTGACACACGATGGGTTGGGTGTTTCTGTACCTGCCTCCTT
The DNA here is from genome assembly GCF_963924245.1 of Chroicocephalus ridibundus. Lineage (NCBI taxonomy): Eukaryota > Metazoa > Chordata > Aves > Charadriiformes > Laridae > Chroicocephalus > Chroicocephalus ridibundus. The sequence goes on from NC_086284.1 coordinate 61,527,116, forward strand.
TGAAGGACATACACTGGCCACCTCTGGACTAACGAACACTGCTAGCGTTGAGTTCAGCTTGAGAGCTAGCAGCCACCCTCCCTTCTGCCCTTCTCATGTAGCGGGGAGCGATTAAAGCCCCTTTTTTTGTTAGTGTTGTACTAGTGCAGGAAGGAATGCAAGATTTACAAGGCCAGAGACCGAATGGGGAGGAGGAACACAGTTGCAGGCTGGCTGGGAGGCTGGAAGAAAGGGAGCCACGGCCTGTTTTCTACTACTGGGACTGCTCAGAGATTTTTATCCAGTGGCTGGTTTTGATACAACTGAGTAAACACAAAATTTAGCTTGGGTTATATATCTTGCAGTAAGTAAAGTATAATATGGTAAGTAAAATAATTTTTGAGGGCTTTATATACTTGGGTATTGCTGCAAATTTATCAACATAAAACCTGTGTTTATTCAGCATTAAGTTTTAAGAATTGTCTGAACTAAATACCTTTTTTCCTTAAAAATTAAATATAGCACACATTTAAAATGAACTTACAGCTAAAATCAGCTGTTCCACTTCTCGCATCTTTCCAGTTCTAAAAGGACCATCCTTTCAGCAGGGGGATGAATAATGCAGGTTAGCTTGTTTCTGTGGGCATTTATTACAGCCACACAGAACAGTTCCTGGAGAGGTTTTCTATTTCTTATTTACCAGCAGTGAAAATTGCAATTATTCTATTTACTTGGCTTGCCACTATGGCAAAGAGGAATTCTTTGGACTGCGAGGAGGAAATGTTTGTTTTCTCTGGCTGCTCCTTGCATATGCTACTCCAATTATAATTAAATATGAATATTTACCGATAAAATGGAGCATTTTTCAAGTTCAGTTAAATTGATTTTTAAGATCCAAGATATAGGCATAGGCAACCCATCTTGTGTTTTGTATAATGCTATTCATTATACAAAACTCATAGACAGAGTAGCGAATCAATAAAATATCACCATGCACGTCAGATGAACATTATGCCTGTAAATTCTTCATCAGGAAGAATCTGTAGGGGAAAAAAGGAAACAAAAAGCTAGATCAAAAGCGATGTGGGGAATTAATGTGGAGAAGATGAAAGGGAAGGAAGCGAACAATAGGGTTGATGTAAGTGGAGGATTAAGTAAAGCAGAAGCAATCATTTTTTTATGGGACAGATGAAAAGAAATTGAGAATAATTGTTACGGGAGGTGCAAGTAGTGGCAAGTTGAAAATGACATGTATTTAATGGCCAAATGAAACCTAGGACTTGTCCGTGATTTGTGCTATCATTCATTTCCAAGAAGTAGCTTCCTAATAGCTCTTGTAGTATCATGTGCCGTTCTATCAATGGCATTCACAAAAGCTTATTGGATTCTTTTGTTAGTTAAAATACCGTGCTAGCATCATTCAACATTGTTTAGCTCTAGATAAAAATTTTATTTTAAATATTTGAAGCAAGCCAAATCTTCCGTTCATGTCTGCTGACCCCTTGTATGTGGAGCAGTAGGTTAACTAGCTTGCTTAAAGGAGTGTTTACAGACACAGCTCATTACTTCATGCAGCTGATAACGTGCAATGGGAAGTTCTGCAACTTACTCTGAAAGTTCCTAAAATACAGGATAAACTGAAATTATTCTTAGGGCAAAATAGTATCTGTTTTTAAGCAGGCTAAATGCTGCTAATAATGGCTTAGGGTTAAGGAAAGCCTATCTTCCAGAAACACGCGTAAGGCTGATGCACAACTCCGTTACGAGGAAGCCTTTGAGAAGAATCAGGACTGGGGTGGTGATGTGTTTCCTGTCTGTCCTCTGCTGCATCCCACCTGGTGCAGAGGGTGAAGAAGCCCAGACCCTTGGCTCTCAGACCTCAGGATCATCCCAGTCCCTCACAGAGGAGCAGCAGTGCTGCAAAACATCTGTGTCCTTGTGCTTGGGAAAGACAGAAAAGGAAAATCTGAAGTGACAGCCCTGCTTGCTTTCTTGGGCCTTTATCCCACAGCTAGTAGGGGAAGCTCTGACCAGTGAGGCAGAGGTGGATTTCGTTCACAAGTTTCTTGTTCATTGGCTTGAAAGATTCTTCCTGACACATCCAATTTTTTTTCTCCTTAATTCTGTCTTATTACTCACACCAGTCAAGAGCCATGATGATTACACCTGTTGGATTTTTGGATTTTTCAAATCATTATTATTCGTGCCTATCCTCTGTTTGCCGAAGTCTATCTGTAAGTCAGAGCATTGGACACGGTGGTGTCTAGAGGATCATTTTAAATGGGAAGCAGGCGTGATGGTGGAGCGTTATGTAGGTCCATTGCTAATAATTTGAACGCTGACCCTTTCAACTTTTTTGCCATTTTTTATAACAGTATATTCAAGCCCACCTTCCATCCTTGTTGTTCTTTCTGTGCTGTCCTCAGTTCGTCACTACCTTTTGAATAACGAGGCCTTGAATTATGGATACACAATTGTACCAGGCTCTTTATAGTCTTGTCCCTATCACTTATGATATGTTTGATTTTTTAATGTGTGAAATTAACTTTGTTAACATGGTTTTCTAGGTGGGGCCTCTATATAGACAGGGACTGTGATTTCCCTGCTCTGAGATAATGTCCCTTGCTTTTTTGACCTGGGGTTACACTAGCTGCATTGGCTTTTTATTGAATCCCAAACTTGTTTTTTGTTTGCTGGTGTTTTCTTTTATCTATACTGGTAACTTTCCCCAGTGTTTCTAATTTGCTTTTGGATTATTTTTTTTAAATGTTGTTCAGTTTTTAAAAAACTTTCCGTCAACTTCTTCATTTCTCATTTTACCTACTTTTGCACCAGGGGTATGTTACATTTCCGTTGATATACTTGCATAGAACCTCTCAAACTCTTTTAAAATATTGAGGAAGCCTTAACAATTTTGGTTTGGTTTTGCTTTGTTTCATTCACCATCTCCTATATTTCCCACATGAGCTGCTTTGATTCATTGGATTTTAGGTGCAGACTGCTTAAAGCCCTGGTTCTTCAAAGAACACATTTTGCATTTTCTAAATTGGAGCTTGTACAGAGCAAAATCTTTAATGTGATTTCTTGTCTTGTATCTTCCAGACTCGATGATGCTTCCAACTACTTCTTTCTATTACAATATCAAAATTCAGTCTTGCTTCTTAGTGAGACAGAATGAATTTCACACCTTTTAAAATAAAATTAAGGTGATCGGGTGATTGCTGCCCTGTAGCACGTCACTGGAGGTAAACTCCGATTGTTTCTACACAGTCTCTATATACTGTCTTTGTAGTATCTCGTTGACTGATTTGGACTGGTTTATCGCTTTAAGAGCAGGCATGCCCCTGACAGAGTTTACTGTGAAAACAGGAGCAGAATTAGTTCAGGGGCATTGCATTGGGCTCTTCTCCTGTCTCTTAAGAGAAGAAGGAACTTCTCTCATGGAGATCTTCCTGTTCTTTGATCCCTGGCTGGAGCATCTCTGTGCTCTGGTGTGGGAACAGTTTTAAATGACTGGGAAGGTGGAATCTCTATACAATGAGCGTGCGAGGGTCCCCGTCGGGTGCAGAGGGGCCATCTGAAGGATTTTCATTTCAATGTATGTTAGAGCCCAGACAGATTTACTGGGCTCAGGAATTGTCACCTTGTTTCGTTTTAGGGAAGAGCAGGAAAATGTTATTGTCTCTGGGCACTGGTAGGTCTTTGAATATGGAAGCGTTATGATCCACAGGTAAACTTCCTGCATTTTCCCATCTTTGTAATTTCACTGGTGTTTTGTGGCTACATTGGAGAATATGAAATGATGGCTATTAGACTGTCTTCCAAGTTTTTAGAAAAAGATGAAAAAAAAATTAGGTTAATTACTCGTATACAAGAAATATTAATGGGGTTTCTGAAAGATCCCAGGAGATGTTTTAAGGTAGCTCCACAACATGTTTTTTTAAGAAAGATAAGTCTCTTGTGACAAAACCTTCAAAAAAAGTCTATATGTTTCCCATGGTAATTAAACTGTCAAAGGCAATAGAAGCTGTGGTGTCAGGATGCCCCATTCGTTGCTGCCTGAGAAACAGATCTCACGATTGTTTTGTATTCTCTGTGCGTTCTCTTCTGATCTAGTATCTAGTTGATATCTAATTCACGTCTCTGGAATTTCACGGTGTTGTAGTAAACATGCAGCTTAATATGTGGCGATTGCATGTTTTATTTAGGACAGTATAAAACTTATTATGTTCTTGTTGACAACTGTTATAAAGAAATATATTTTTGATTTGCCCAAAGTCTGAATATTTATAGGTGATTAAAATAAAGAGGTTCTTTAGCAGGTGTTGACTGCAGTTTTGTAGTCACAGTACTGTAATCACTTCATGAGGTTTCTCTGTTGAGGAAATTATCTTTGTTCAGTGCTAAAGGATGTAGGTAATCTGTCTCTAATGCCAAATTATTTCAGGGTGTGCACTTCACTTTTTCCCCTACATTTACGCAGATCGGAAAACTGAATGTTCCAAACAACTTGTGGAACTGTTTCCATATCAACTTTTATGTGCTAAAAATGTAATTAAGATTGTTCAACCCAAAACATAAAAAAGAACTTGAATTCAATTTATATGGTGTTTTTGAAGGAAATATTGTTTCTTATTTAACTCATTGTATTAGCATGGTGAATTTGAGTTTACCCTGGTAAAAGTCAGTAGCAAGCCACTATCACCTATTTAAATGTAAGTAGCTGAAACCATGAGGAAATACTGAATTCGAAGAGATGTCTATTCACAAGCAGTACTTCTCTGCCTTTTGAGTGAATTCATGGTAATCGGTTTGTTAACATAGACAATGCAATCCCATTAACTGCTAAGGTAAATAGCATTAGATGTAAACATCTTTTTTACATTGCTACATGACTTGATTTGTTCTGCCTATGGAAACGCTTCAAAACGTTTTAGCATTTCCTCTTTTGTGTGAGTGGCTTGTGATTCTTCTGGTATCTCATCTTCTCCCTGCTGCATCACCTTTGCATGCTTGTCCCTTGTGCACCCGTCTGTGTTCTTCCCTTTTCTATTTATCACTGACACCTCTGGAGCAGTGACATTCTCACTCCCTTTTTCTGGCCTTATTTTAAAAGCTAGAAGGGTTTTTAAAGAGGAAATATGCCAACTGTTACTCCTGACAATTCCTTGCGGTTCTTTCTTTTCCCTGCAAGATTGGCTGGGGTGTTTTGATAAAAATCAGTATTGTTGTCTTGATGCTGGTTAAACATGCCCAAGAGAGATGATTCAAGTGTGTGGTTGTGGAGCCAGGGAATGGTGGAAGGGATTTGGTAAACATCTGGTGATGCTGTTGCTTCTGACTGGCTTCTTGAAAGTCATCAGTTAAAACACTTGCTTTGATTTTGAAATTATTAAACCTGGAAAGTAACCAAATGATGGGAATAGGTTTACAGGTATTTTTTTTTATTGCATCTAGTCTCTTCTTCCACAATGCTTATTTTTTATCTTCTGGCTGTAAGAAAGGTCTCCTACAACCACTATTTTTCTTATATTTGGGAAATCATATAACTAGTCTAGCTGTTACCTTTGTTTTTCCTTAATCCAGTGGATTGATACAGCATACAGAAGTGTTCTGTTTGGCTATTTGACTGCAGGGCATACACTGGATCACAGATGATATCAAAATAGAATTGGCTTTTAAAAGAATCGGATTTGATTCCGTGTGATGCTTATTGTCCTGAAGCATCTGGGGCAGTTTGGAGAAGATTTGCAACAGCAAATATTTTCCATGTAAAGCTTTTAGTTTAAGTGTTGAGTAACCTTGGGCTGGGGATATCTGAAGGACTACTGGTGACCTATATCCTGTTGTGACAGCTGAGAGCAGCAGGTTGGAACTGCTGGATGAAATCCATACCTAGTTGCCCACTGTACTTTCTTCTTGTCACTACACAATGTCAAATCAAAGACACAGTTTTCTTTTTTTTTTTTTAACTGTTGCTTATTCTAGCTGCTCACTAATTTGAAGAGATGATACCCTTGCTGCCATGCTAGTGCAATAGGAAAAGTACTGGAAATCAGTGGCAGACTCTGGCCAGTGCGGGCAGCCACCCTACACAGCTAGGCAGAGGTCGAGTACAGATCCTGCCGACTTTGTTGGATCTCTGTATCAAGTTGTAAATGGTGTGCGAAGTATAACAGTTCTTGGTTGATGAACTGTCCTCATGATTTCAAATGCTCTTCAAATTGCTGTGGCATGCTTGGTTTAGACCAGACATGGAAGTCTACCTAATGCATAATTCTCAGTGTAGAAAGGAGATAGAAAGGAAACCACTAGGTATGAATAATTTAATTCTTTTTAATGTTGGGGGTGTGCGTGCATATGTTGGTCTGCCTGTCATCTTATTTAAAAAAAAAAAAAAGTTTAAAAAATAATCTTCCTAATTTATATCCTCCGATGATATTTCTCCAAATAGATACCTGGGTAGTGGTACTGGGAGTTCCCAGATTGCCAGTATTAATTCACAGCCCTCTCTCCCAATTAAGAAAACAAAAATGAGAAACTTGAGAGTTATGTATGACTTGTCAGCAGCACATTGTCAGTCAAGGCAGGAATTCATTAATTCTTGACTGTAAGCCTGAGATCCAGCTTCTGGTGATATGGTTGCTCTATTTTTATTTTTTTTAAAATCTGTTCTTAGCTTCTCTATACTTATTGCGTAACTTTCACTAAATTAATGTATGTATTAGATCAATGCTTAAAAAAAATAGATGAGGTTTAGTCTGTCGTGTTTTGTAGTGGCACTTTGGTATGATAATGTTATTCTACTCTTTGAGAAATTATACTCTAAAGTGGGATAGGGCTTGGGATCTCTGCATGCCTCTGAAGGGAAAGAATCATAGAACCATAGGGTTGGAAGGGACCTCTGGAGATCATCTAGTCCAATGCCCCTGCCAGAGCAGGGTTACCCAGAGCAGGTTACACAGGAATGTGTCCAGGCGGGTTTTGAATGTCTCCAGAGTTGGAGACTCCACCACCTCTCTGGGCAGCCTGTTCCAGTGCTCTGCCACCCTCAAAGTAAAGAAGTTCCTCCTCATGTTTAGGTGGAACTTCCTATGCTCAAGTTTGTGCCCATTACCTCTTGTCCTGTCCCCGGGCACCACTGAAAAGAGCCTGGCCCCATCCTCCTGACACTGACCCTTTAAGTATTTATAAGTGTTGATAAGGTCCCCCCTCAGCCTTCTTTTTTCCAGACTGGAGAGACCCAAATCCCTCAGCCTTTCTTCATCAGAGAGGTGTTCCAGTCCCCTAATCATCTTGGTAGCTCTCTACTGCACCCTCTCCAGCAGTTCCATGTCCTTCTTGAACCGGGGAGCCCAGAACTGGACACAGTACTCCAGGTGCGGCGTCACCAAGGCAGAGTAGAGGGGGAGGATGACCTCCCTCGACCTGCTGGCCACACTCTTCTTGGTGCACCCCAGGATGCCATTGGCCTTCTTGGCCACAAGGGCACATTGCTGGCTCATGGTCATTCTGGAAATGGAAACTCTGCAACTGAAAGTCATTTAGAATCAGGCGTGCATAGTGATTTCAGTACATAGGCATGAATCATGACTAAAAAAGCTACTAAAACTGCAGTATCTACCTTACCACTATTTATTTTACCAATGTATTTTTAACTCCTGGCATAATGCTCTTAGTGACCCATAGTCTGTCATTGGTGTCTGTGCTAGACCCCTTTTCAAGAGAGAAAATGAGAATATCCCCACCATGTTACCCTATCGGCTAAGGAAAGTTGGAGTGCAGTGCAACTTTGAAAAAGCCCTGTACCCACAGGATTGTAGCGATACCATTTGAACCACCTGCTCCATTTTCCAGCCATCTCGAAGCAATACCTGTAGCCAGGCTGGAGCATATTTAGCTAGACAGAGCCAGGGCATTTCTTTTGGTAGAGCCAACTGGAAAAGAAAGTAAGGCATGTTCTTTCTTCTCTTCTGCACTAGTCCTATAACAATAGACACCCATATTCCCCAAACCAGCTGTGCTTTTTGCATCTGAAGCTCTTTCTAGCAAATGTCAGTGTATTTTAACAGCTGGTTTGTTTTCTTGCTGTATTTTTAACTTATTTTTTCTTTTTTTTTTTTTTTTAAACTTTAGTGGGCTCAGGCAGGTTACAAATACGAGATGTCGTCTTAATAATGACTCTACAAAGGAAGTAATAAAAAAAGCATTTGCCACAGTGGAGAGTTTTTGCTGTGTACAGCCTCTCTACTGGGTTTTCCAGAGAGGATCACTTCCCTGGTGGGTGCTCGAAGAAAGCCCTTGCTGGTCAGAGGTGATGAAGGCCATCCTTCTCTCCCATATTGTTTCGATTCTGTTGTTAAACTGAGGAGCTGATGCCTATTGTATGCTGCTCTCCTTGGTCTCCAGGCTGGCATGCTCACATTTCTAAAGTGAGATATACGAAAGCTAATGGTAATTTGCATCTATATGTGCTACTTTAAAGAAAAGAGAATTTGAATGTGCGCACATGTGTTTGCTTTATTCTAGTGGTTATGGGCTATTTGCTCTTCTCGTGATTAAGGACTGCCCATTCCATGAATGTGCTTAATACTTTGAAAACTTGAAAGAAATGATGGCACCTCACACAATGTCAAAATGTGCATTTGAAGTAAAAGCCCAGCAATTCAGATCTTCTGGTCTTGTTCATAGCAGGTAAAAGGCTGCCTTGATGACACTTAGAGCAAATGAATTTCTCTCCTGCAGTCATGCGCTGAACAAATTGCTTGATCTAGTTTGGTACAAAAGGACATGATCTATAAATAGTTAACAGAGCTTTCTTCAGGACAAGTGATCTATAGACTGGAACTCTCTCTTGGGGTCTTTTAAAAAAAGTAAGTGCTGATATGAACAAAAGGAAAGTTTGTTTAAAAAAAAAAAAAAGCCTTTTTAATGAGATTGAAACTCACATACTTTACCTTCCTTTTGAAAGCTTCTGGCCAACCACTTCAAAAGTCCAAAAAGCTAACCTTACAGTCACTTGAAGAAAAGAAGAAAAAAGGTCAGTCCAATGTGAATATATTGTCAATAACTACAAGCTGAAAATGCAAGCTAAACCAATGGGTTAATTTGAATCAAAGAAATTGCTGTCATATAAGCATCAGTGAATTCAGGTTTTTATTTGAAAGCCACTGTTTCGGGCTTAAAGGAACTTCTCTGTGACATTTTAATGATTTTTTTGATACACTGCACTGTTGGCCACAGGGTCTCTCTGTCCTTTTTGCTCTTGCATGTACTATTTTGTCAGTTAATTTTGCAGGTTTTAAGACCGTTGCTAATTGTGATAAGCAGAGCTTTTAGGACATTTTAGCATGCTAAAGGAAGCATCCATCTACCAAATTTCTTCAGAAGAAAGCACAAAAAAGTTATTTATGGAAGAAACAAGAGTAAGAAGCCTCTCTTCTTATGGCATTTTCAGCTTTGATTCTTTCTTCATTGAGATGAGGCCAGTCATCTTGAAAGTGGTGTCAATGTGGGAATTCCCTGAAAAAGCCTGTATGACCTGTGCATGTAAAATTGGGGATTTAATGACAGTCTTGTGTGCAAGCCAGAGTGGAGATGGTGGTAGAGGGACTGGCGCGTGTTGCTGGTGTGGATGTTAATCCCATCAGTGTCTTCAGATCCATGCTAGTCTGTGTATGCACCACAGCTAGCACAAGGACCAGCACAAGCAAGTATGTTGTGTTGCAAATATGAATGGACAGAGCTTATGAAGCAGAGATATGACTCTGAGTGCTTGGGGGCCAGAAGGATCCTTGACCAGATTGAGGAGAAGACCATCTGTGTTTATAGATTTGCCGTGGGTTTGGGGAAAGCAAATCATTCTGTGCCTACGAAGAAGCTGAAAGCCAAATATCCAGACTATGAAATCACTTGGGCGGGTGAAAGCTACTGACTTGATCAATTAAAAAAAATTAAAATAGCATGGTGGAAGTACATTACAGACCACCTGATCTAGGTTAGGAAGTAAACAAAGACTACTTCAAACAACTGGAAGAAATCTCTTTGTCATCGAATGTGGTCCTCATAGGGAACCCTGACATCTTCTGTAAAGGCAACGTGGTGGGATGCAAGGAGGAAGATTTCTGAAGATGTTCGAGTTAACTGGTTGGTACTGATACAGGTTAGGTGAACTGGTGTTGACACAGCCCGATCTGCTATTTTACTATCAAGGACGAACTGGTTGAAGACATGATTATCGATCACAACCATGGCTGTGGCAACCACGAAATAAATGGTTGGCGTTCAGGATCCTGAAGGGAGTGAGGAACATGATTAGCAGGGTACAGACCCTGGACTTCAGGCTAGTGGACTTCAGCTTTTTGTTTATTTATTTAGCAGGTAGGGGTAATTCCACGGGAGACAGCTCTGAAGAGCAAAAGAGCTCTGAAAAGCTGGCAAGTCTTTAAGGACAGAATCTTCTAAATGCAAGAATACGCAGGAAAATAATCACCTTTATCAGGTAAACAGCTTCATTAAGAACAGGTATAATGGCAGGGCTCCAATGCAAAAAGGCGTCATTTGAGAGGTGGAAGCAAGGACAGGGTACAAAGGACAAATTTTGAAAAATTGTCCAGGCGTGGAGGGATGGCGTTAGGAAAGCCAAAGCTTACCTTGACAGGTGCAAGGAAAGTTAGGAGCAACAAGAAGAGCTTCTATCACTGCATTAGTAATAAAAAGCCGAAAAGGAGAAATGCTGTGTCAACAAAGGGATCACAAGTGATTTGGTAACAGCAGGTACAGATAAGCCCAAGACATGTAATGATTTCTTTGCTTCAGTCTTCACCAGCAAGGTCTCCCAGGCCCCTGTTGTTAGTGAAAGAGTTCAGGGAGGAAGCAGATATGCAGATGAAGTCAGCAGCTGGGAGGGTTCAATGCATGGAAACCCACGGGACCAGACAGACTGCATCCAAGATTGCTAAGAAAGCTGACTGATGTAGTAGTAAGACTGCACTCTATACATTTTAAAGATCATGAAGGTTGAGGGATGTCCCTTGTTACTGGAGAAAAGCAAATGTTGCACCAGTCTTCAGAAAAGGCCACAAGCAAACTCCATGGAACTACAATCTCATCAGCCTCGGTTCAGTCCCTGGGAAGTTGTATAAAGTGAGTACCCTTGGAGCACATTTCTGGGTACATGAAGGAGGTGATAGGGAACAGTCAGCATGAATTTGCTGAAGGCTGATCAACCTCTCAGCCTTCTATACAGAGGATTTGTGGACTAGGGGAGAGCAGTGAATGTCACTTGCCTTGACTTTAACAAGTCTTTTGACACCATCTCGCACAACCAGATGCATAAAAAAACCTGTTGAGTGGCCAGGCTCAGTGGGTCATGGTTAATGGGGTGTATTCTACTCAGAGGTCACCAAGGGTCTGCAAGGGTCTATATTGTGACTGGTTGTGTTCAACAACCTTATTGATGACCTGGAGGAGGCAATGGGAGTGCACGGTCATAAAATTTACAGAAGACATAGAATTGGGGAAGCTGCTCAAGGGCAATGCTGCCACCCAGTGGGACCTGGACAGGCAAGAGGAATGGGCTAATGGGAACTATGTATAGCTAAACAAAGTCAATATTTTTCTTGTGGACACAGTATCTAGACGCGGTCTGAGTTTTGAGTAGAGGGGCTAATCATTTCCCTCTGTCAGCAAACTATACTGTTGTTAACAGAGTACAGGACACTGTTAGCTGCCTTTGCTGCCAGGGCATGCTGCTCACTCATTCCTGTCTAGCTGGCATGAATGCCCACAGCTACAAGTCCTTTTCCACGGAGCTGCTCCCCGGTGAGTCAGGTCCCAGCCCGTATCATTGCAATGGGTTCTTCCTTCCCACATGCTGGACTTAACAATTTGTCTTGAATTTCACAAAGTTTCCATTAGCCCCTTGCTCTTGCCTGTCTAGGCCCCCTGGATGGCAGAGCTGCCCTAGAGTGCGTTTGCCCCAGTTTTGTGCCATCTGTAAACTTGACAAGAGTACGCTCTGTCACCGCTTCCAGGACATGACCCTGAAAAATGTCAAACGCTTCATGGGTAATCAGACACTGGGTCACTGCAAAAACGGTTCAAAGAACGGGAGAAAAAGCATATACAAGAAGAAGGAGCTTAACTAGTAAGAACTGTCCATGTGGGAAATCTTTATGGGTTTCTCTGCGTTTATGAACGACAACATGTGAAGTACTATTTGGTTGATACTATTTCCTAATGTGGCAGATATGACTCCCTTCTTATTCAAGGTACTTAAAGGCAACGTGGGGGAGTTGGAGAAAATTGTGTAGGAAGACCCAATAATTGCCAAGACAACTCTGCAAATGACCACAAGTGCTTACAACCTCCAGCTGGCTGGTAATTTTCACGATAAGGAAATGTGTTGTGGTTATTAGCTTTGGGAATATACAGGGAGGTGCAAGATAGTGTTTGAGCTCTCCTGCTGACTGGGAAAGAGGGTTTTTTTTCACATTGATGACTAGCAAAATATTTTACAAAATACCTGGGGTTCCATGTGTCATGCTTCTAAGGGAAGCCTTAGACTCATCAGCGCCATAAAGACTCTGCTCTCATTTCTAGGGATATGTGGGACTGCAAAAGGTAAGGGATGATAGCTTTGGCACAGAACAGTCTTCACTTGCCTTTTCCATTCTGTGTGCTTCTCTATTAGCTGGACAATAGATTAGAAGAGAATTGTAGGAATTTTGTGAAAACTGGAAACCGAAAGCTCCTTCGTCCAACTCAATTTGACGTAGTCTGAGATGACTGCACGTGAATTTTTACTGAATACAGCTGCCTACAGCTGGATCTTCTATTGCCACACTGTGCTATGAGTACTCTGCCCACCCCCTCTCCTGCACAAGAAGCAGTACCTATCCTTTACCTGACTCATAAAAATGAAAGGAATCTCCTTGCTATTTGGCATGGGTGGTGGTGTTTAGCAGTAATGGAGGTTAAGGGGTTTCTGCTTGAGACGGTTATTTTTCCCAGAGAAGAGGGCATCTTTACTTTGCGTAGGCTTGAGGAAAGTCCTGAAACATGTGTGCTATCTCAAATTTACAACAGCAATGCCTGCTATCATTGTTCCTTTCTTGCAGGATGATTTTAAGGTGTCAGTTTGCAGAGTCCTTGCTGCACACTGGATGTGTCTTAGATTTACAGCTAAATTAATGACAGTTGAAGGGATTGGAGTCTATGACACTGAATATTCATAGATCTCCTGTGAATAGTAATATCTGTTTTCCTGAAAGATAGCATCTTCACGGGCAGCTGTCTTGATCAGAGAAAGACTTCAGCAGGACAGCTCTGCAGAGGATGACTTCTCATTTGGTTGATCTGATTGACTAGGGAATGCCATCAGCCTGCTATCGCAAGAGGTAGAATTGAGAGGTGTAAGGAATCGGGGTAGGGGTGGCATAATCCAGTAGTTAGGGCCAGGACTCTAGCCCAGGAGTTAAAGCAAAAGCATCAAGTTAAAGTTGAGTTAAACACTGTGCTGGAAGGCAAAATTGGAACCATGGGATTAAGTCAAGCAGATTTAAGTTAGTCAGACTCAGAGCTGGGATGAGGAACTTCAGGCATAATGTTTTGAAGCATCAGGCAGGAAACAAATGCTTGAGCTGCCCTCCAGTCTCCTGGAAAACCACCTTCATTTCCAGGAGAAAAAAAGTGACATGTGCCAGATGTATGCGAGACTCTGCATTAGTAAATTAACAGGGCTATAACATTCAGGCTTGCGCTGCCTCCTTTAATTGCCTGACATGCATATAGAATGCCAAATGATGTTCTCTAAAGGAAACTGAATGCAGATTATGCTTTGCAGCTCTTTGCACTATTGGTTAGCTGGTACCTATCATGCTGAACATCAGGAACTCAGTCCACAAGAGGTGAAGGGGCTGCTACTTGTGTAGTTCAGGTGCATGCCAGCGAAAGTCTGCAAAGTTGTGACAGTAGAGTAAGCTGTTGACCTTTTTCTAGCATCGTGTCTTGGACTTGTCATTCTTCTCTCTGAGACCTCATTTACAATAGCTCTTGAATTGGAAATAATTGTAAAGGAGGACCATGGCTGCTTTTATCTTATATGCCCTTACACAGGGACAGTCAATCCTATTTAAAAAAAGAAAAATCCATCGCCACATTGATGCAGTGTAGCAATGGTTCAAACAGCCATAGCTACTATAGAGTAATTCCCTCATGGAACACAGCACTCTGTGCATGCGCACGCATAGACACACGGGCACACACTTGGAACTGAGTAGCTGAGAATAAAGCTAGACTATATAGGTGTGGTGTAAAGCACAACGTGGCACACTACGCGAGTGATTTGACTGGGATCTCCTCCCTACAATTCAAGTGTTAGTATCCATTGAGTGATGATTTGTTCCTGGCTGTCTTACGAGCACAGAAACAAAATGAAGGAGGAAATAGTCAATGTAACTCTTCATTAGTCATCCCCATGCCCCCCTCCACCCCCCGAGACTAAAGCAAAAAGGCCCTGGTTTATTGCAGTATTTGTTAGTTTCTATTACCATATCCATTACTAGAGGAGAAATGAAGGCAAATGCAAACTTCTGACAATTTCTTCAAACATCTTATCTCTTCCCCTATGTCCACCAACTAACTTTGCTGGGCTGTTGGCTGCCAAGCTGCAGAAGGAAGATTTGTAGTGAAAGTAACATGCTCACTACATGCTAAATCTCTTACCCCAAGTCCTTGTTCATTTTTTTCGATGACTTGACTTCCTGGCTTTGTCATCCTACTTATTGGAGCCAAGAGCGCCAACTTCCTTGTGATCCTCTTGGCTTTGCATCACCTTCCCCAGTTGCACATACTGTGGCCCAGGGGAAAGCAGCCTAAGAGCCTGTAGCTCTATTCTGTGTGAAGACTGATGCAGTTTACTGGGGTGTGCATGAGTTCAAATAACACCTTCTCCCCCCCCCCCCCGCTTTTGGTCCTTTATTTTTTCTTGCATGGGGAAAACATTGTAGAGGCAGTGTATTGTCTGCTGGTTTTTCTATTGCACATAGGCAGCCGTAGTATTCCCGGAGTGCCACGGCTTGTTTAGATCTACCATCTGACTGCTTGTGTCTCTTCTTTTGGGGTGATTTCCACCAGAAATTTTTTGATACTAACATCATCTGGAATTAATGATGGCTAGAATCACATAGACCCTTGTGAGGGATTTTAAACAGGTCATTTACCTCTGTGTTACACTTGGTTTACTTTTCTTTTGTTCATCTATACAGTGACAAAAGAGCTAATGATTAAATTGAGTTTTTTGTGGAGGTATTGACTTATATCTTGCCACTGGAAGAGCCTTTGCTAGGACTGACTGTAGATATCGGCTATAGATTTTCTGTGAGGCTGCATGTAAATCCCGCAGCGCAACAGACATGGCGTACAGTTGAAGATTTTTTGGTGGACAGTAGCCTGGTAAGCGTTCGTACCAGCTCCCCTCCTTCCCCGGAGAAACGTGGTAAACGATGTTTTCAGACCCCGGCTTCAGAGCAGACCGTCTTCCTTTGGTTATAGCGGTAGTGACAGACAGCTTTTTAAATAATTGCCTTACCAAAGTTCGGTTGCTAATCAAAGAGGGTTGAGACAGAGCACCAGCTTTGCTTTTCCCCGTTCCGAAAGTCTTTTTCAGATGTTTCTGCTGTTCTCAATAAAGGCAGTATTTGCTGATTCAGGTTTGCCGAGAGCAGGCTAAGTTCACCGGCGTGTTCCAGCTGCTTTGCGGAGCTCTGGCAATGCAAACCAGCTGCAGGTCTGGCTTAACTCAAGCCAGGTTTATGGCTGGTTTGCGTCACTGGAGCAGCGTAAAGTCCCTGAAGCATGCCAGCTAATCTGGCCTATTGGTGAACCGTTGTAAATGACTTGTTTTTCTTCATGTTCTTTACATGTAACTTTATTTATAGTTAAAGCCTGTAGAAACAGAGTAGATTGTATCACTAAAAGGCAGATTTTGTGTTCTAAAGTCTATAAAATTAGAGGGTTTTTTAAGCCAGATTTTTTTCCTCTTAACTGAATTAAAATTATGAAATTACACATCACTCCTCTGCACTTGTCTGTTATGGATTTCTTTTAAGTTACACTACGATTCCAGTTGCCTGTTCTTGTTGTAAGATGAAATAATGATTAGTCTGAGATCTAAAAGAGCAGGCTTTATAAATTTTATTTTGCAAAATGGGGGCTCAGCTTTTATTCTAAATGCAGAAATTTTCTTCTAGTTTACTAAGAATGTGTGCAATGTTTGTGTCAGTACTGTTTGTAATTTACTGATTGAAAATATTTTTGAGACTTTAAGAGAGGGGGAAATCAGCCAGCCATGATTCTTCTTCTGTTTATAGTAAAATATATAACTGAAATCATATTTACCTACCTTGGATAGCATGATGAGTGTTCAAAACATGTCACAAGTACTAATCATTAATTATATTATCCCCTGTATAGTAAATTATTTTTTTTTTTATAATCCAGCTCTTCCTCTGAGGCTCTTACAGTGTTGAATGCGTGATGTGTGTTTTTAAGCAGTATTATACAATGGAAGAATAACGGAAGTGTCATTAAAGCTATTCTGATCTTCATTTTCTTCAGAACTCAGGATTTTTGCTCTTCACGTAAAAATATTTTTGTATAAAGATTATGGGATGATTTTTAAAAAAAAAATCTTTCTGGGTAAACCTATTGGCATTCAAGTCAGGAACTGTATTCCTCTGATCAGCTGTATATTGGAAGAAAACATGACAGAATTTGCGAAGTTTTTCTGGACTTTTGAGGCAAAACACTGAAGAATTAATTACCGCCTCATATTAATTAAGATAACAATGCAAAACCCTTCATTAGAAGCGTAGGAAAAGTTCTTCCTTGGTCCTTGGAGAGAATATTATATGCAAGCCCTGTTGTGTGGGTTGCAAGGTGTCACTGGAATTTATATGCATTACTTGTCTAATTGCAGTAAATGTAGCATGTCCAGATAGGTTTAAAAGTTGGATGGCTGTTTGTTACTTGCTGGAAATCACTTGAAACCTTGCTACTCGGAGGCAGCTGTTCACAGGTCCTTCACCTCTCCCCAGAGATAGCTGGAAGACTCTGTTGTTGGACCCTGTCTTTTATGGCAGAAGCAGTAAACATGACAGGTTGTTTGGGAGCCATCTGTTTTAAAATGGTTGCTGCTTTGTATGCAGTAATGAACTTGAGATCAGTTTTCTGTCTGTCTTCATAGTAACAGCCTTGTTTGGTGTCACAACAGGTGGAAGTTGATGGGATGAAACTAAACGTGACCAGCGAGTGGAACCTGGCTTCACCCTTGTTGTCTGTCACCATTGATGGCACTCAGAGGACTATACAGGTAAATCCCCCAACGCTTCATTTGTAGAGCTGAGATAACCAGAAGCCTTTGGGCATTCAAATAATATTGATACCTGGGGTCTACACTTGCTGCATCATAAAAATTACGTGGTGTTGTGCAAATAACATAATCTTTCTACTTAAAGTAGAAATACATCCAGAGCTTCCGTGGAGTCAACTTCTCTCAGATTTACTCATCTGGAGTTTTGTACATCATTCATTTAAAGAGAAGTTGATGCATATTTTAGCCAGAAATTTACCCCAGTTTCTAGGATCCCTTTCCTTAATGGCCGTGAGGAGATAGTTTCTTAATCACTTAAGAAATAAAGAACAGATGACGGTTTACAAAAAGGCGAGGTCCTGCAGTAAAACTATTCTCTTCCTCATGTTTGGATTGCATGGTTTTTCCACTTTTGGGCCTTTGTAGATGGAAAGTTGCAGGACAGTGGATCTGTCCTGCAAATGTAGAAAACATCCCAAACCTATGTGGTTCTAAGAAGAGATGTCTAAAAAGATGTACGTTGTTTCCTTCTGACCACTAATGTGTTTGAAAACAACTCCGAACAAAAGGGTGTGCCTTTACCTGCCATGAAAATTTTCTGAAGGCAATGCCAGTCAGGGTTTACATACTTGTTGAGAAATCATTCATTTATCAATATTTATTGATCCTGGAAGTAGTGAAAGGAAACAAAAAAAACCCCAAACTTTTTGAGTTTTTAGAAGTATTTATCTACATACAGTATTATCAGTTTATTTTGTATACATTTGTCAGTGGTCAGATTTATGATCATTTACAGTGAAATATGTGAATCCATTTTTTCATTTTCACCCCTGGTAAATTATCCAAAAGGAAATGTTATTTTTGCTGTGACTGAACTTAAAAGACCGCAACTTGAAGATACCATATTTTTTATCTTTCAAGGATAATATTGACTGAGAGTAAAATTTTCATGACATGCCCAAGTAAATTCTGGACTTAAGTTTTGTAGATTTCTTGGGGGGTTAATGCCAGCTTCAGGGCTTATGTATACCTAAAATAATTTTGTATTCTAAAGTATATTTTTCTCTTTTAATACTGGTCCATTGTGTTGCTATTTTATAAAGGGATTTCCTAATTTTGAGTAGGAAACAATACCGATTTGTGAACATATAAAATCTGTCTAGAAGAAAAGCATTACATTTAGAACGGATGACCATGTTCAGGTGGCCTCATTGCAAAGTATATAATAACTATATAACTGCAGGTCTCTAACTAATAGTAGTAAGACTATGTTAACTAAAAGGGTAATATTTGAACTGGCACATAAAAATTAGTTTCAAAATTAACGATGGTCAGATCTGAACATGCTTTCTTCTAGGAGCTGAGCCAGCAATAGTGTTACTTGCACTCCCTGAGTAGGACCAAATTGTATGAAATACTGCAGGACTAGCCACAGCAACAAGCAGCGAGCTGGCTGCGTGGTATCTATCCAACAGAATGTGGAAGAAGCACATATGTTGTTTCTTTCTCAGACGGTATCTATAAGTCTTTGCTTTTAGCGAAGAAACCCAGTAGCTTGAAAAGTTATTAATCTTTTAGTGTATGTATGTAAATTTATGGGAACCTTAAACTTGACCTCTGATATCCACTCACTGGAATCTAAATTGGTTTCTTGGTTATGTATTTCTGTAGACTTGCCCCACTGCAAGAACCAAATTAGACAAGTGTATTCCTGTAGGTCAATTTGTCTCCAAAAGCAATTGACCCCTGAGTCTTGAAGTATCTTCTTTCAGCAAGACTTAGCCCTAGAGCCATTTAAGCAACAAATATGGATGAATCGAATAATTCCAGCTGTGCTTTATTAATTTTCAGCCAATCTAATTTCTCTTCATAGTTGGTTTCATTCTTCTAAATTTGCTCAACCAAATACAGTCTTTGTGAACATTATATTTCTTTGAAGGTTTGATTTATGCACCTTCGGCTCGATCCTGCAGTCTGGCCCCAATCCAGCAAAGCACTTAAGCATAGAAGCAGGAAATAAATAATTTTAAAATCGTTTGGTTTAAGATGTATTTATGTAAATTATAGTCTAGACATTCAAATTGTTGCATATCTGTCGCACATTTAAAAATGAGTAATTAAGCATGCTCCTGTATTTCCGCTCTTCTGCTGAGGGCTCGATGTGTGTTAGAGCAAAGCAGAGCACCAACTCTGCCACAGAGTTAAGACCAGGTTTTTCAAGACTATTTCTAGACTACAGGACCTGGGAATACATCTGAGTGCCGGAGGAGAGGTATGTGCCCTGGTCACAGTCTGTCTAGGGCATATCAGGGCACAACTAGGATGTGTGGCAGCCCCCTCCCTCCCTCCCTCCCTCCTGCTTTTGTTTCCTTTGCGAGGAAGCCCATCTGTGTGCAGCAGATGGGCGCTGCGGAGTGCCTGGCCAGGTCCCCAGATGATAGAGGGACCAAAACCCTGGGGTATTCTGCAGGTCCGTTTGGCTGCAGCGTAAGCGCTCCGAAATCTTTGTGCTGCTTTGGATTACTGTGAAATCCGTAGGGTGCTACAGAAGGTGACGAACTGATGAAAACTTGGGATCATTTGAGCAAGAGACTTCTATGACACAGTCTCTGGGAATGAGGGTGTGGGCAGACCCCGTAGCATTTCTTGAACTATGCAGATTCCATCATGGTGTTTTGTTGTTACTGTTTTCAGTAATTCCTCAGCTGATCCCAGTTTCTCAGCATTTTCCCCACTTTTGACTAGACTCTACCTCTCATTTGGGGAGGCTGAATTTAACGCATTGTGAAGTGTAGGATTTTGTTTACCAAGGAAATTAAACTTTTGTGTGCAGAAATACTTTGCCAAAATGGTTTCCCCTGCCTGCTTCCAAAGCTGTTATTGGCTCAATCTGATTTACACCTAGTTATTGTGTTTTTGGAATCTGCCTTTGCTGAAAATCAGAGAGTAACTATAGGCATGTGGTTACAATACATCTTCCTGAGGCTTCAGATTTGGAGGGATTGGCTGTTACGTAATTGAAAATACATATTTAAAATACATTATTTGAATATGGTATAGCCTTTCAGGCAATATTTAGTGTAAAAATAAACAGATAAATTAGGTTCTTAATGATTTCTGTGAAGAGCGAGTAGAAAAGAGGAGGCTGGTTGAGTTGTGGAAACTGGAAGGGAGAGTGGTCATTCAGAATGGTGTCCTGGAAAGTGTAATGACAATTGGAAGAAAGGCAGCAGACATATTTTGGGACAATGAAGGCATTTTTATCCCTCTGCCTCTGCTGCCAGGTACAAGCAAG
The DNA here is from genome assembly GCF_963924245.1 of Chroicocephalus ridibundus. NCBI lineage: Eukaryota > Metazoa > Chordata > Aves > Charadriiformes > Laridae > Chroicocephalus > Chroicocephalus ridibundus. The sequence goes on from NC_086284.1 coordinate 61,547,764, forward strand.
CTGGATTTCAGTGAGCCCTGTGGCTGTAGAAGTTGTCATCTATGTCATCTCTTCTTTCTCCCCGTGTGTATGAACTGAGAAGAGGGTGGAAAGACAGAAGGGAATAAGCTGCTTTTTCCATAGAGCTGAACATCTCCTTTTATTTCATGTGAACCAGAATCTAAGCGGACCTGGAGATAAATCCATGAAGTCCAGCAGATAGACGTGAACCTAACTGCAAGTCTGTCCTTACTACAGTCAGGTTGCAAGTAGGTGCCTTCTGCTAGGGTGCTGTGCAGGAAGATCAGGTATCTGCAGGGAGAGCAGGTTGCCCAAGAAAAAAATGCTTGTAGGACATCCTCAAACCCTCTTTGGTTTGGCAGTACTTATGTTTGGGCAAGTTCTCAAAACCCACCTCACCGACCATTCAAATTCTGAGTCTGCTCTATGGCAACACCACATCGACAAATTTTACAACTCCTTAGTGCTGTTAAATGCTCTTTCATTTATCCCATCATCAAACTCTCAACCCATCCTTATATACCATTTACTTGTAGACAGTTCCCTGTAGCAAAAGGATTCTGAGCCAGAATAAATTATTTGTCACCATCTTTTGCCAACAGTTGTACCTCTTCATCGTATCATATGCACCCAGCCTTTCCACCGGCATATTGTGGGCTCACACTGGTTTCCCAGGTCTGCTGGTTTGCTGTAATGAAACCTCCCACCCTCTAAATGTAGTGCAGGTATTCTGCCTAGAGAACTCTTGGAGGCTTTTGGCAGCTTCAGCAAAGCAATTTAACAATGGCACTGGTGATGCCTTCTCTTTATATTTCCTGGTTTTCAGAGGATTAGTCTCTGCTGAACTGAAGCTCTGTAGGACGTAGACAGAACTCAATTGGACAAGGTCCTGAGCAGCTCAGTATTACTTTGATGTTAGCCTTGTGTCATGGTTTAGGCCGGACTGGCCACTGAAATGAACACCAGATGTTCTTCCCCACCTCTCTCTCCAAAGAGAGGAGGGAGAAAGAGACTTATGAGTTTAGAAGAAACTAAACTACTTTAATGAAGATATTAATAAAATAATAATAAAAAAAGAAATTTATACAAGATATATAAAACCGTATCAAGCTCCCAGGATGATGATCATGTCACCGTCAGGCACTGGGGAAGTCCCAGACTGGACTCAGCGATGAATGGGAATTGGATTTCGGATCTGGAGTCAGGAATGCATGGATAGGGATGAAAGGCAGACAAGCAGACGGATTCCTCCTCAGACACCAGCCATTGAAGAAAAGACACTGACCCTTAGATCCCTCAGCTTTGTACTGAGCATGGGGCAGATGGGATGGAATAACCTGTTGGTCAGTTTTGGGTCACCTGTCCTGTCCGCTCCTCACCGCAGGTGCGACCCCTCTATGGTTTTCCGCTTCCAGCCCTCCAATGGGGCAAATAAAGTTAGCTGGCCTTGGTAGTTATAGCAATAAGTATAAGCAAGAGACTCTCTGCATTAATTAGAAATAATCATGTCTTATCGCTGTGGGAATGGGTACAGTCTTGAAAATATGCTGTTAATTTCAGAGAGTTCAGTTAGTTAGAAGATGCTTGGCTAAACAGTAAAATCACTGAACAGAACATTGGTTCTGTTTTACCTCAAACCGGAACACCTTGCTTTGAACAGGGAATGGGGCTACCTGATTTCCAGAGGTCCCCCTTCCAGCCTAACTGTTCTGCGGCTGTTGGACATCCCAAACTCTACGGTAAAAAGGTCTTTATCGGTCACAGCAAGGTGTAATTAAGAGAGTAATGGAGTTACTAAACAAGAACATGATCCTGTAAAGCTGAAATCATCAGTCTCAAGCTTCAAGTGTTTTTTGTGAATGAAATAGATGAAGCTTTATCAGTGGAGTTTTCTCTACTTACAGTGTCACAGGGAATGCCGTGATGGCATCGCTTATTATTTTTCATGTAATTTATTTATTGCATCAACAATTGCAGCAGGAGGAGTATATTCCACATCCTGGGGTATGACAAATATAAGTGCTTCTGTGATACAATGTTTCTTTTTACTATTATTTTGGTTTATAATAACAGAAAAAACTAAAATGATGTAGGTTATGAAGCCTTTGTTTCTGGGAAATGTCTGCCATTCTGGGAAATGTCTGACAGGAGAACAAAGCCTATGCCCAAGTATTCATTTCCTTCAACACTGTGGAGACTTTTTTCAAATGTGTAATTGTTTTTTAGAAAAATTACCTATTTTAATATATATATATATATTTTTACTGTTTAGAGATCTCAGATGTAATCTGTGATAATGATATATAGGTTTTTTGATTTAAAGTACCATTACTTCAGCACACCCATTTTCCTTCCCATTTTGGGAAGCTTTAGTGAGCAGCGTACGTGACTACTTCTCGGCAGTCTGTTTAGTGCTGTGCAATTACTGCACGTGCTCTGCTGTTGTCGTTTACCCGTGACTGCAGAATTATTTTTGCTAGGTTGTCTCTAGAAGAGGGGATTTGCAAACAGGGGCAGGCATTTGGATATACTGTATCCAAATAGCTGTACTGTTGGGTAAAGAAAAGGCAGAGTGTGAGCCCCAGCACTGGATTGATTCCTCATGGCCCGTATTGATTAATTGGTAGCTCACTCCTTGGCTTTGGATCAGCCTGTTGCAGTTGTGGCTGATCCGGACAAATCTGGTACAGGTTTATGCTGTGCTGTGTAGACCTAAGCGGAGGGACTGAGATAGTCCATTGGCCATTTGGCTTTGCAACCAGGCATCACTCCGTGACCCTCCTTTTTTTAGCAATGTAGAAACACAGGCTGCCCATGTTTTCCCATTTGCTCATCCAGCCACAGTCATCTGAGAAAAAGGAGCTTGGCCTTGAAACTCCAAAAATGATCAGGGGATATGAAGTAAAAAGCACATACCACCACCCTTACTGATTTCTTCGTGAGAATAAATATTTACTTTTTTTTCATCCGGGAAGGGAATGGAGTGATCAACTGCTATGCCAAATCAATCCCTCTGGAATTTATTGTCCACTTTTCAGAGAGAGGTCTCCCACAATAAAGCTCTGTGTACAAAAGACATACTTTTCCCTTTCTTTAACCTAATGGGAATAGTAATATCCTGTGTACTCAAGGGGTTAAGGAAATAATGTTAGTTGTCACAGTATCTTATGCCATATACTTTTCCGAAGCAGCTATAAATTTTAATGGCAGACGATATTCAGGATGAATAACTATAAGGATTCTGTATGTGTCCAAAGACCAAAGCATCGTATTCATTTGTTGACAGATGTCGTGATTTTACGGTATCTAAATCTTGAAAGACAAGGAATGGTTCTCTTCAGCACGGTAACACATTTGCAAAGCAAAGGAGAAGGAAAAGGAGGGACGTCAAAGAGTGAGAAAGGACTACGGATTCTGCAAAGAATCTGTCTCAGGGCGGTCATAAACATTGTCAGATCTAGAATCACGTGGCAGCGTATTACCTGCACACTGTCCCCCTATAAGAGCAAAACATTACAGCACATCAAAACAAGAGTAAAATTTCTAAAAGTTTTAGTCATTTTGTGTTTTAACTTAATAACAACAAAAAATTAGATGTTCAGAGGGAGGACTAAATTCTTCACTATTGTAAATAATTGTAAATAGCTGGAAATGTTGGGCTGGAGTAAATGTCTTTTGGATTCATTCTTTACCAACATCAAATAAACAGTCTTTCCTGTGTTGTTTTTTTTTTTGGTGCTTTTTTTTGGGTGTTTTGTTTTAGAGCCTCTCATACATTGCTTTATAACACCTGCCTACCTCAAGGTGACAAAGGAGAACATGGACATGCTTGGAAAGTGCTCTCTCTATATAAAATAGCAATACTGCAGTGGTATTATTACTAAACATTTGCATGTCTAAAGCTTGGCAAAAAGAAGTAACAAGTGACATTAACATGTGCTAATGTCAGGTTGGATGGGGCTTTGAGCAGCCTGGTCTAGTGGGAGGTGTCCCTGCCCACGGCAGGGGGTTGGAACTAGATGGTCTTTGAGGTCCCTTCCAACCCGAACCATTCTGTGATTCTAACACTGGATATCGTGTGAAGAAATACTGGGAAAGGGTCTGTGTTTCCATTTTGCTGTTTATGGGGGGACAGAAATTCCTAAGGCATCTACTGTAATTAAACCCCAGGCATTAAGAGGATGATTCTTCTTTTAAAAGTGGTAATGTGGTGCCTCAGCCTGTTAGAAACTGCACCTGCACCTTTATCTGTGTGGATTGATGCCCTGTAAGCCATTCATGCTATGTTTAACATCCATATTTGTACAGTTTGGGAATAGATTCCATTTAGTCCCTGGAAAAGGACCGAGGTGGCTTGCAACAGGTGTCAGGAGAGGCCAGTATCTCAGCATCCTGGCAGGATCCCTTTTAATGGAAGAGACTACTTCAGCACGGTACCATTTATGCCAGTCTTAGACATCTTTCACATGTCAAAATGCTTCATACACAGCAGGACTTGATTGTCTTGTTCCCCACTGGGTGACTGCTGCCCTTGTAAGAACCTGGAAAACGTGGACGTGCCCTGAGGAAGAATGGCTATCTGAGGCTTCATTTACTATTAAGTATGATCTCAAACTGATAGTGGCTAAAGGCAGAGCAGCACTCAAAATTGAGCTAAGTTTCCATCTGTAGTTTAATGTGCCAAAGGGAGGAAATGATGACACCACCACCGGAGAACACTAAATTGTGACAAAAGAAGAGTGGTCCCTTAAGTGGGAAGGCTTGTGAGGCTGCACAAGTCTGAACATATAGCGCAATGTAGACAGTCTGCAACATACAGGAAAGTTTGGTAACACTGCTAGTCTGGGATCACATCCCTGACTGGGATTTTGCACAGTGGAAATGGGGTGCTAAAATGAAGTTCTACTTTCTCCAAAGGTTCTAGGAGGAGAGGGAAAAAGATACTGATAAAGCCAAACCAATCGTCACATTTTTGACAAGATGATCTTGGTTTCACAGCTACTTACTTGGAACAGGTTGCCCAGAGAAGCTGTGGCTGCCCCATCGTGTTCAAGGCCAGGCTGGATGGGGCTTTGAGCAGCCTGGTCTAGTGGGAGGTGTCCCTGCCCAGGGCCAGGGGGTTTGGAACTAGATGGTCTTTAAGCTCCCTTCCAACCCGAACCATTCTATGGGAGTGATCTAGGTGGATGATGGAGCTTTCCAGATGTCCAAGCACCCTCACATACACAAAACCTCATAGATGAGGTACTAGCGGATGAACTTGCTATAACATTACAAAAGAAAATACTGGTGTTTTTTTCCCCCTGACTTCCCTATTGTGGGAATAATTTGTTTCTTAATTAAATCGGTCTGGGGATGATTGTGGCCTATATTTTGCTAAGTTGAGTTTTCAAGAATTTATAAATATTGGCCAAGAAGTGGATAGCGCACTCCATTTGAAATCCGTGGCATAAGATGTTCTCAATATTTCTGGTAGTGAGCAGTTGAGATGAAGCAATAGGGGCTGCAAGAACTTCTGCATTCTTAAAAACAGCGCAGTGCTGGGAAACCACACAGTGTTTCACTCAATATTTTATCTATAGTCTTCTGTAATGATCTTGGATACTTATCAGTGTTTTTTCTGGGCTTGTTTTGTTTTGGTTTTATTCTGTATGGTCTGATGTGTTGTCCGACTGTTAATGTAGTCGTGCCGTGGCTTGAAAAAGTTGCAAAAAACATTGGCTAACTGACAATCTGTACGTTTTCTGCAACAAATGGTCTCCAGTTTTAGTTTCAACAAATAAAGGTGGTATATAGTAGTTCAAGATAAATGTGTTTGGGAAGCTCGTATATGTATGATTTCCTTTGCCAGTTCGTGTTCATTTTGACCTGACACATTACTTTTTCATTTGGAAGCAGAGCAAAAAAAAAAAAAATTGCTTTTGGTCTGTTGGAGTTGCTTTGTTTTGGTATCATTCCTTCCCTGCAGCTGCTCCCCTCCGGTAGCCTGGAGAGTCCGAGATACCAGAAGATTTGTGGAAAATACTCTGAGGTCTTGTTGTTGCCTAATAATGCCTATGTCGGTTTAGAATCTCTTTCAATAATACATATTTTATGTTTGACTGAGCTTCTTTATCCTTCTTCATGTAAAGGTTGTTATCATTTTTATCTGCAAGTGCTCATCCACGGCTGGCTTAATGTAAAGCTGATTGTAACCCTACTGCATCTTATGATGAATAGATCATTGATACCCAACTAAGTGGAAATAATTTTCTGTGGCAAAGCAGAAGAATTTAAAGTTGTATCACACTAACCTCTGGTAATTTACTGGGATTTACAGATTAAAACGATTATTTGTGAAATGACTGTGGTATAGGATACACGTAAGATAGAGGAGGAAAATCAAACGCATTTCGTATGACTGTATACACTTGGCTGTTTTTACATGTGTGCATAAGCATTTTGTTTGTATATACATAGCATATGCAGTATAGCATACTGTAACCTGTGTGTGTAAGAATACATATAATATTTATGTAATACACCCATTTGACAGATTTGAGACTGCAGATGGATTTTTGAAGTTGCGATTTCTTTTTTTTTTCAGATTTGTTTTAGCGTATTACTTTCTTATAAGGAAAAAAACCCAAACTTTTAACTCACATTATGCTAATTAATTTAGTCTAAAGCTCTATCAGTTGAATCAACCAGAAGAACATCGGTTATGTCTGAGGTTATGTAATTGATGCCAACAGTGTAATTTTACTGTATTGGCAGGTAAATAGTGTTGTTTTTTCTTTGTTCAAATGGTAGACTTCCCTTGCTTTTCGGTGCAAACCTCCTGGTAAACAATTTGCAATTTATTAGGAAAACAATAACAATGCATATAATTAGCTATTCTCTTTTGTTACGTCTATTTGATTACTTTCCTGCTATCACATGTAATACGAAACCATCTATTATGAGGTATAGAATATGTAAATATCTAACTTTACAAGAGAAACTGGAGACTAGTCCTTTTTCTAAAGAGGTGGAAAATAAAAGAATAATTGTTAACCGTGTCCTTTCATTTTCTTGAAAACATCAATTACATTTACAAATCCCAGAAACACAAGCCCACCAGTGGAACAGAAATAACTCCTTTCAATATGCTTCAAAAAATCTAATCACATCTAACAGCTGAGATTTATTTACAACTGTAATTTGAAACATTAATTATGATAATGTGCTGACTTCTTTTGTAACGTGGTTCTCAAAAGCCTGGCAGTTCTCTTTTTGGTCTTGATGTAACATATGTTTTATGACTTGGAGAATTTCTCTACCTTTCTTTCTTGTTTTTGTTTTTTTGAAATATACCCAGAAGGGAAATTTCTTTTTCTCCTCTGTGTTAACTGTTTTCTTCACCTTCCCCATTATTTTTTTTTTTTTTTTTTCTTTCTCCTCACTGGCTGTTAATTCAAGAGATGGTTTTTAGTGCTGATGCTGACTCTTAATGCTACCGAAAACTGAATGTAATGCTTTATATTTTGGACACAGCAAACAGGAGCAGTGAGAGTTTACCATGCTGTGACACCAGTGCGCTTCAGCAGCGTCAGAGCAGGAAAAAGGCTCCTTACATCTTTGCCTTGTCTTGAGACTATGGCTTTAAAAGGTGCCTTCTTCATAGATTTATGTATTTGTCTTTATTAAATTGCTTAATAATTAAAATACTTTCAAAAGTGCTTCGTTATTGCCATGCTATCTGATTTAGTTGTGAGTAAAGAGAATCTGTGTGAGGAAATACTTTAATGATTTCGTTTTCAGTTGTGGAAAATAAGTCAAGTTGTCAAAATACCTGGCTTTACTTTGAAAGCCTTTAAAGAAAATGACAAAAGGGCTGTATTTTTTTTGTGTGTGTGTGTTTTGTTTTGTTTTTTAAGTTGTGTTTTTCTGTGTGACGGGGAGATTAGCCAAAAAAATGGAATTTTTATTAGGACATGAAAAGGTCTCTAATGACCCTTGAAAGCGGACAAAAGGGTAGCACAATAAGTGACAGAACTCTAACGAGGGTGGAGGGCATTCCAGGAAAAAAAGAAATTAAATCCTTTAATTTTTTTCGGCTTGCCATTTTCTGACAGCTTATCAAGTGGTTGGGACTTGTTTGTTTTGGCATGCAGTTCATTCATTGTAGGCAGCCGGTACTTTGTTCTTCTTTGTGGTTTCCAAAACCTGATTGTGTTTATCCTAGGCTGTGGGAAAAGTGTATATTCCTGTTTCCTTTATAAAAGTAAACGTCAGGTTTTGTATGAAATTTTATTTCCCATATTTTCCATTCCATTAATCATTATTGTTGAAGTATGTCAAGCTTTGGCACATCGTCCTTTGTTTTCATATGATTGTACAGATTGCAGTGTCAGTGTGTGACCTGTTCAGTCAAAAAAAAAAAAAAAGCATGTTTGGGTTGTAGTAATTACTACTTCATAAAGTGTAGCTGAGGAATATGCACCATTACTGAAAAGGGATCAGAATTTAATTTATTACTATTAAAATTCTTTCTGGGGATATCTAGCTATTGTTGTATAGCACTTTCTCACTTACTCTAGAGAAGACAAGACTTAAGGGAGCCATGATAATGGCTCTTTGCATACTTGTAAGTGGCTGTAAAAAGAAAGGGAATAATCTGTGTTTCCTGTCTGTGATGAAAAAGAGGAGAACGAATGTGCTGCAGTTGCAGTGAGGGTTTAGTCAGATATCATGAAAAAAACTTTCTAATGATAAGGATGCTGAACACTGGGATAAATTCCTTAGGGAGACTGTGAAATCTCTGCAATAGAAAGATTTTAAGAATGGGTTAGGCACACATTGTTTGGGAGTGACACAGGTGTGTTTTGATTCTGCTGGGGGTACTAGATGAGAAGATCTCTCAAGATGATTTGCAGCCCTCTATCTAGGTTTTGTTGTCTTTAAAATGCTGAAGTTCTCCATGCAGCTCTCTGTTTGCAACTTATACTCACCTTCTCAAATCTGTGCTTCGGTACTCATATGTACACCCGGCAGCGTGTAAGTATTAGGGCTGCGTTCTGTGACTAGGGCCCCGATTTTGGGTCTATATATGCCGTAATTTTAACAGCAGGAAGAAAAAGGGAGAAAAAACTTTTCATGTTGAAGGAGATGATTCACAAGAAGAAAGAATTCTTTGTGCGTTTTGCATATTTAGATTATGGATACTACTGTGTTAAATCAATAACATATTTTCTTTTGCATTGTCTTGTGGCTTACTGACAATGTAATATTTGAAGACCGTTTAATAACTTCAATCAACTCCTGAACCACAGTAGGTGACCAGACATTTCATAAGGTCATTTTTTTTTTTACAGTTTTCAAAGTAGCATCATTGAAGGTTTGCATTTTAAAGAGAGATTAAAATGTCTCTCATTAGGAGAGAATGAAGATAATACTAAATGTGAGTAATAGGAATACAGAATCACAAATGTTTAGAGATGGCAAAACCCTCATTATTCACGACATTCATCTTTCTGCAAGCCCAAGGTTGTTCTGTGTTGTACTTGGCCATATTTGTTTTCCTTCTTCTTCAGAAATAAATTTTAGCGAGTTGACTGAAACAAAACCAAAATCTAAGCTGAAGTATGACTTAGTCTTCTAATACTAAAATTCTTAAAGGAAATTGTTATATTTTATCTGCTTTATGTGTAGTTTTGTGTACTTGATTAGTTTTGATTACTTTACAGTGATGTGACAGAAAGAAAATGGAATGGCTGCAAATTCCGGAGAAGCTTCTAATCAGTTTTTACATCTGTTTTTTTCAGCGGCTTTCTCGGAATGCCTCTGGAGATACGAGCATTCAGTTTCTAGGCACAGTGGTAAGTATCTATAACTATTGTGAAGAGTTATGTTTGTAAAAGAATATAATGTAAACAGAAAGTAGGCAAATGACACTGGCAGCACGTTTACACTTGTATTTGTGAAGGTTAGTATTATGTGTAAATATTCTGAGCTTAACAGCTGAATTTGGGCAAATTTCTAAAGCTGACTTCCAAGGCACAGTGCACAGTATCTGCATTCCACACTTCAATTGATTCAAGTCTGACTCTGTTTCATTTACAAGGGATTTAAGAGTAACTGGTTGTAGAAGACTTGTAAGTTTATTGCAACACACTCAGGTTTGATCCACGTTGGGTTCTAACCCCCTCTTCCCCACCACCTCAACTTCCTGATCTCTGTTGCTTCACCAAATCACATACCCTCACATCCCAGAGGCAGGTCAGTAACTGTTTTATGAAAAGACTGCACAGTAATGTAAAATGTTTTGTGATTCTCCCAGATTTATTTTGTTGGAGAGAAGTACGTTTAAAATCCTAATCAGATTTTACACTGTCGGACACGGTTTACTCAGTAAAATAGATTTATTTTTTTTGTCTGCTATTATCTTGAACAATCATGTATCATATAGAAACTAAAGTTTTGTGTTAGGTGATTGATACTTATAAACATATATGTGATTGAAGCAGCACCGAATTCTGTGATTTGCGTGATTAAAATGCAATCATTCAATTTTTCCAAGTTCCTTATGCACGTAAAAATAGTTCTGAAAATGAAATAAAATTGAAGTATCCTCTAAAGTAAGTTGTCTTGTTTGCTGCCAACAGGTTTCCCTGTAGTGACGTTAATAGCGAAAAGCCTAGGAATTGAATGTTCCCTTTAGAATTTAGTCCTGACATCTCTGTGCACAGTATGTTTTGGACAAGAGTAGATTAAGTTTACATATGATAGTACTTTCATTCTACTTGTGATTAGTTCTTCTACAAGTCCTAGGAGGCCATTTTTTTGGGAGGTATAACTCAGTGAGAGTAAACTTAACAAGAATACCTGTAGACTTGCATGTTGTTTTTTAGAGATGTAAAATGCCTCTAATATATTCGCTTCTATAAATATATCTATATATATGCCTATACATTTATTTGTCTTATTCAATATCAAGCAGAGTGGCAATTAGAAATAAGACATAAAACAAAAGTTTTGTTCTGCACTATTGTATTCGTAATGATGCTTCAGCTCTGGAGTTGCATCCTGCACATGCGAGATTGCTGCCAGCTGACTGATCTGATAGTCTTTGTGTGAGAAGAAAATAATTACTCCAAGCAGATAAGATATAAACACAAATGCAACTTGATAAGATAACACTGAAAATATTTTAATTGATCCCTTGTAAGAGGGTGCTGTAGCAGAGAGAATTCCGATTAAGTGTGTATTTAGTGACATTGAAAATCAAATTTGTTATTAAGTTTGATATGAAAACATTTCATATTCATGTTAGAAGTGCCTCAGAGTCTCACTTACAGACTAGAATTCTTGTGCTGGGCCCTGTGCAACAGCAAAAGAAGACAAAAGAGGACACAGTTTTGATGTGCTTTTAGCTTTAAAAAATTGATGATGAAACTGCTAATGGATTGTAATATATATCAGATCTTCCTGACTAGCTCATGTGAGTTTATTGGATCCTAGTTATTTTAGGAAATCAAGTATGTGATTACAACTAAAATTCTCAAGAGGACTAAAAAGAAAAGCCTGTAGTACTCTATCCACCGTTTTTTATTTAATAGAAATTATGTACAGGTCTTGCTGATCAAACCCAGAGAGAGAACTTCAGCGAGCAGGGTAGAGAAGCAGTGGTTTGCTCTGATACCAGTTTTCCCACAGAATCCAAGCCAGAGTCTGCACCTGTGTTCCTATCAGTTCCTCTAGCCTACTGCCCTTCTCCTTTCCCCAGCGTCCTTTCCTTTATTTAATTTGTCCTTTGCTCCTTTAACATTTTTGCACTTTTCTGATTTCAATTTAGTATCCTCAGCTTAGGTAACAGGGAGGAAGGATGGGTTTACCATGGTCTCCCCTACAAATTGCCTTCACATATAGATACACGGTCTATATATGCGTACGTGTGTGTGTGTACGCATACACAAGTTCAGTCAATCAGAAGAATATAATCTTGAATGAAGGTCCTAGAAATGCATTTTGGGCTCAGCATGGCGTATCTCTTACTAAACCTTTACTAGCATAGAAGTGCAGTCAAGATGGTAAGTGATTGAAAGCAATATTAAGGAGCAAGAAGCTCTTGATTGCTCATTACTATTATAATATATTTTTATCAATGTAATAAACAGCTTGTGGAATTATTACTCTGCTCTTTTCATACTAGAAAACATTAGGGATAGCTTTGAGCATTCTGCGTTGCTTTTGACAGGGACAAAGGTTGATGGCACTTCAGCGGTGGCAGGCAGCGTGGCGCTCCTGAGCGTACACACCGCTGACCTGTCCATCAGAACGTATTTTTAGACCCAGCTGATGAGGAGCGCAGCTCCCTGGCTTGTCAGGAGGGCATCAGCTTTGATGAACGGCTTCACTTGATTATTTTTTTTTTTTTTGACATTGGACATTAGAAACAATTCTGCTACTGGTTTTTGATAAAACACAAGCCCCTGCTTCGGGAAGCCAGCTGACACTCAGAGGAGAAGTGAAAGGTATGTTCTCTGTTAGAAACATCCTTGCTGTCCGGGTTCTAGCTAGGTGAAGGACAGAGAAAACTACTTTGCAGCACAAAGACAATATTTTAATATGAATTCTGCTGCATAATTATAGTAAACATGTAGACAGTAGGACCAGTGTTTCTGCTAGTGTAGCAGTATATTTCTGTTGTTTTGGGGGAGAACAAGAAAACTCATGTTGCTTCCCCCAGTGAAATCAGAGCTTTGAGTGCACATTGTTAGCGTGATTTGAGGGTCTATGTGTATTTTTAATAATAATTTTGTTTGTTTCTGATCACAAGTAGAAATTCTTTGCTACTTGAGCATTTATCTTCAAATTGTAGTGGCACTAGATAGCTTATTTTCTCTGAATTGTTTTTCAGTAGAGGACTATGAGTCTCAGATCTGATGTAGGACTTGTGCTATTGGAGGATCTACAAGGATGTTTCTGCACAAGGAACTTCTAGCTGTAAGAAATAGTTGGTGAATGGGAAACTACACTGGTTTGGTTTAATTTCCTTGGGATGATAACGTTTTGAGTCCTAGTTAAATTTTCAGAACAGATCACAGGTTATTGCTGTAATTGAGACTGTATGGGGTTTTACTCGTCGTTCTTCTCTGGTGGACATGACTAGATACCATGTGCTGATGGAGTCCTGCTATTCTGCTACTATAAGCTAGAATTGTTCAGATAATGCATTTATTAATAGCATTACTGTAACACCAAGGAATCTTATTGTGCTATAAATTGTACAGAGAAAAAGGAAACAAAGTAATCCGTGCTTCAGATAAATGTTCAAAACTGTGCCCAAAAGCAAGAGTAACAGGAAACAAGGAGGCCATCCTCCATGGATTGTCTCCTGCATGTAGGTTTGTAATAAACATAAAAATCTGCAGAAAAATACTAAGATCTATGCACAGGGCTTCTGCTTCAGCCTCTGCCATTCAAAAGCCTCTATGTTTGAGTAGTCTTTTCAGAGGACCAAAGTCCACCCTTCATTCCTCTCTTCCTAGATAGCCTCCAGTTTCAGTCATGTCCCTTGTCTCTTTGTTCCACCTTCTGTTCTCTTACGTGAGAGGAACGTTTTGTGCTGGCCCACTGGTGGCCCCAGTCATTTGTTGGTTATTCACGCCTCTGTCAGCTGGACTTCAGCATTGAAATACATCTGGGCAGGCAGCCTTTGACACTAAGAAAGCTGCGGGTATACAGAGAACTACAGATAATTGTGGAAGCATTAAACTTATTCTAGGCTGTGTGTAATGACCTCTCTGTAGATAAATACTGTCTGTATCCTCAGATAGTGAGTGTCCTGGCTCCGTTGCATCCGTAACGTCATTGTCAGCTTTGGGCTGCAGGCCATCCTTGACAGGGATGCTCTGCTGGCCCAGTGGAACACTTTCCTCAAATGAGATGGTCCCAGACAGTGAGAATTCCCCAGCCACAGTGGAAAACTTCAGTGCTCATCATTTGTGCCATTTCTTTGATCTTCTATTCTCTAACATCAGAGCAGCGTATAGAGAAAAACTTTTATTTGTTTCCTCTGTGGAAGGATGAAAGAACATATATGTGACAAATGTTAGTCATATTGCTCAGCATATTACTTGACAATGTTCCTTCAGTGGTGAACCCGATATGGGAATCCTGGTGGAACAGAGTGGAATTGCTCTGGCCTAAGGATCAAGCCATCTTTAGGTGCTTCTGAGTTTCCTAGCACCGTTTTCTTGCTTCAGCCTTCTCACTGGAGGTTTTTCCATTGCTTCGGTCTCATCCCTGATAGCAGTGCTTTTTGCCACCTTTGATTTACGAACATTTGAAGCTTTGCAGTGGGTGTTTGTGCTCTCTTATGGTTACTATTAGCTTGCTAATGCTATGGTTTCTGTTCTTCAGCCTTTTTGCAGACCCATTTAAAATAGTTGAGACCCACCGCCACAACCATAACTGCAAACTCCAGGTTGAGAACACTGAATTTAAGAAAACTAGTCTCTGTCAAGCCCTTGCTGTACTTTTTAGCATAATTGGTATATGTTCTATTATAGTACTGATCACTCAATGACTTTTTGATTGTTCTTTAGCTACTTCCAGATAGACTGGCAAAAGGATATTTCATACACAATTAGAGTTATTAGTTTTGTATTTTGTTTATGAAGTTGGTCATAAATGGAGAGCTTTATGTAGAGGCATTCCTCAAAATCTTTGCCTTTGCTTCCTGGCTTATTGCATATTCACCATTTACGTATCTAAGGCAATCCTAGGAGCTACAGGTCAGTATACAAACTTTACTTCTCACCGCTATTCCCCTTCCTGGTCCCTCCTGCCATGACTTGTCTGATTTTGCTTCAACAGCAAACTTCCAACTTTCTGTCCCATTAGTGAGGCTTACAAATTGTCCTGGAACTTTTCAGTCTGTATGTAATCTCATCAGCTTCCAGACAGCTTCCTCCTTTTTATTTTCTCTCTGCAATTCTTACAAAGACCAATTAAATAGCAGTGAAGATGGAAGCTTTGACTGCATGAGTCTGATTTAGCTCACAATGACAAATGTTTAACAACCTGCTTCTTTCACCCTTAGAAATCATTGCATTCTTAACAGGTTTTCTTTCTTTCTGCTTTTCTTTCTATATGTGACACTTCAGAAACTAGATACTGAAGATTTATGCAGACTTTCAAACATTGGTTGAAAACCTGCAGAGGGTACAAAGGTTGTATTTATTAGAATATGTAGAGTATTAACCATGAGAAAATAAATATAGTCCCGTAAATATTTATTTTGCAAGCTAGTGTCTTTTTTTTTTTAAATGGCATTTTTAGTCTTCCTTCTCACAAGCCTTAAGATTAGGGTCCATGCTGATATAAAGGGAATTCTACTGTTGTATAGATTTTTTTTTTTATTTTTTTTTTTCTCTTCACCAGCTTTTTGAGGCACTGTGAACTTCTAGTGGTAGAGCTATCATCAGTAGCATTTCAGTAGTGCAGGAGGAGTCACTAGGAGAAACATGCAGTTGCTTCTGGAAGCATTTATTTCCTCAAGTGCCTTTTGAACGTGGGCAGTGAGAATCCTGAAACTGGCTACAAGCTGCTGCAGTATTCTGCAGAAAGTGAGTAATTCATGCAACGAGGGTTTCACTTGTGAAAGTAGTGATACTTTGGGACATCATTAGGACTCGGCAGAGAGAGTTGTTCCAGCTCACGTGGTGTGGATGATCAGGTGCAGCAATACAGCTACATACGCCGTTCTCATTTCAATTCTGTTATATATTTGTTTGTTTTAAAGCAGAAAATACAGTGAATATATTAAAGCTGTCCATTGGGGGCAGACTCTCAAAAGTACCTCAGAGATTTAGACATTCTGGTGTTACCAAAAGCCATGTCCTAAAATCACTTAGATTAGTTTGGGAATCTTGCTCAGGATTCCTTTGGAAAGAGAAATAAGGAAGTGCTTGGATTTCTTCCTGAATTTTGCTTCTGTGCCTTGTGCTACTTCTTGTAGTCTTTGCCTGAGACCTCCTTGAACGAGAAGTGGTGGCGTCAAGCTGCATATATGCTTCTTGGATGGCCAGTGTGAATGTGTTGGCTGGCCAACTGGCTGCTGCCAGATTTCCCTCAGCTGGATTTGCGTCTCTTGTTTCCTTAACACAGACAATGGTCTTCAGATGGTTTGTGGAAACACAGTTACGGTTCTTACAATATTTATAGGTAGTTGGACTTACCTAGCTTTTCTTCAAATGTGGTTGAAATTCATCAGCAGGTTAAAACAGTATATGTGGGTGCAAATGGGATGATTAGATGAAATGAGTTGGGGATGGAGATGAAGAGGCAGAAATCTGGATTGCAAGCCTTGCTTTCTTACAAAACCAGACTGGAAATGGGCTATTACATTTAGATTCTAATGTTTTGCATTTTATTTGTTCATTTTGAATCTTGGCCTTCTCTTCTGTTTTCAATTAAAGTTTTAATTTGCAGAGAAAAAATGTGTGATAACATCATAAGTAGGTCAGAATTCCCATTAACGTCCTTCATATCGGTGGATTCTGTAGTGCATGTGCTATCTGTAGTGTAATAGTCTTTGCTTACAATAAATTACGCCCCGTATCCCTTGGAAATAAGCAAATGGAAAAAAAAGGATTTCTGATTTTCCATCCTTCATTTGCCAAGTTTCTTTCTTATTGAGCTCATTAATGCTTTAATGACAAGGACTGAACTTGGTTGGTTAGCCTGTTACTTCTTGGAACACAAGTGGACAGGTTACTCAAGGGTAACTCAAGCGATTTCTTTCAGTAGACTGAGATTTGCCAATGTTGAAATAGTTATTAGTTGCTTTGTTTGGCCAAAGAAGTATTGTTGGGTGGTTGTTTTTTTTAACTGTATCAAGACTGTTAACTTCATAGTGGAGATCTAGTGTTTTCTTCTGAAGATGATGTCTACTGCCAGCTAATAAACATATGTGTAGCCCATGTTTTTAAACAGCTTTTTGATGGCTGCAACTTTGGCATTTACCCAAGAATTGTTTAGGAGGTATTAATTTATACGGCTTTGAAGCTTAAACAGGGATCTTAATGAAACAAAGGCATTATGAAGTTAGTAAAGTTAATTTAAGTCTCTGAATGTAAATTTTAAATGAAGTTTTTATTGATAATAAATATACTTTGTTTCTCATTAGTCTTCTAGGCTTCAGTGGTAATATCAGTAAAATAAACATGTTTTACAAAGATTTAACATTAAAAATGCTATTAATATGACCCTTGGTACACCAGCACAATTAGATTTCAAAGTGAGCATTTAGGATGTAACAGCGATTAATGACAACCATCGAAAACAATTTTGAACTCCATCAGTTTAACTCAGGAGGGTAAACTTAATATGATAATTTATCTAGTTGAATTGTATCAGCTTAGCAGGAAAGTATGCAAATATGTGACCCTTACCTAGAATCTAAATGGATGCTGTGCTGATAGATTTATCAGTTCCATTAAAGAACTTTAGGGAACTTTGGAATTTCAGCAATTGTTCCCTTGGAGGCTGAAAACCAAACCTGATCTCATACTGGGACCATTCTGGTCTGCATATTTCCATAATTTGCCTTTGCTACTAATATGACA
This sequence comes from Chroicocephalus ridibundus, assembly GCF_963924245.1. NCBI lineage: Eukaryota > Metazoa > Chordata > Aves > Charadriiformes > Laridae > Chroicocephalus > Chroicocephalus ridibundus. The sequence goes on from NC_086284.1 coordinate 61,565,358, forward strand.
GCAAGACGCAAATAACTGTTTCTAATAATATCAAATGGAGTTGTGGAGGACAGCATTTTAATGTAGTAAAAGACCTCCCCGTGGGGTTGTTATTGCCACTATAGAACAGCAGTTACACAGTTGCAACAATAGTCTCTTAATTGATTCGTTTAATTAGCAAGAGATGAAGCTTGTGCTGCATCTTGTCATCTGTTATCATGGGGGCGGCTACAGAGAGAATCTTTGCATTTGTCACTCTTTACAGTCAGGTTTAAGTAGAAACTTCCAAACGCATTTCAGCTCTAGAGGTGCGGGTTGGTAAGAGCGTTCTGCGAGTGTGCTTCCACTCAGGTTTTCAGTGTGAGGACACGTCTGGTTTAAGAATCAGCATGGCGTCTGGCGTAGAATTTATGACAAAGCACTGTTTTACTGGGGGGAAAAAATCTTAATCCAGCTATGCTGAGCATTTCTAACCTAAATATGCAAATCTAAGTATTATAGGAATGGTGGGTTATTTGGGGCATCACTGTTGTAACAGTTGACTAGATTTACTTGGAAGAAATAGGGTCAGATTAGCGAAACCGGCCATCTGCCTTGATTGCTTTTTCGTGGCACTTTTGTTTCCAGACTAGATAAACAATGAGTTACAGGAGCACATGGTCCATGGTAGGAAGCATGTGTAAAACAGGGACTTTCTTTGTAGTTGGTTTTCCCCGGAGTAGTTATGAATACAGATACAGTGTTGTGCTTGCTTTTGGGAGATGAAGTCATTTTTCACTCGGATCGATTTTATTTAAATCTTAAGGGTATGTAAACAAATACATTTTAAAGGCACGTAAATATATCGAGAGCTTCAGTTTCATTTTTCGCCTCTCCTTGGCTTAGTTTTTTCTTCTGTTCAAGGTTATTCTTCCTTATGGAAAGAAATATTTCTAGAGGAGGACAAACTTCTTGTTAAATGCTAATTAAGAAAATGAAGGTTACGTTGGCATACTTCCATTGTCATAGCACTGACCTAAAATAAGGGATCTCTTACTAATCTGAAATAAATTAGATAGAGGGGGAGGCAATTCTGTGCATGTGGAACACTTGAGTTGTCTATCCCTGATCTATTTTTTAAATGACTGTGCTTTGGAGTTTGGGGTTTTTTTGTTTGTTTTTGGTTTTCTACTTGTGTGCTGTAGTGTTGGACGTGCCACCTAATTTTGGAGTACGATGGTGCTGACAATCCGTGCAGCAAAGGGATAATGTGCTGTTAGAGAAGGCATCTTTTTTGGGACAATTTAAATGAAGATTTAGCCTGCTTATCGTTAAAGATCCCATGGTAATTTTCACAAGGTTCTGAGATCGCTTCGTATTCTGAGAGTCTTGGCCAAAGTCCACTTTGTGTAATTACCTTCTGTCTGCACAAATCCCTCATGCAATTTTAGATGTGTTTGGTGTTTTTCACTTCCTGTCCTAAATAGTGAAAATATTGCCACACGCTGCTCACAATGACTGTGGGTTGTATCCTAAGTTCAAATAGATTCCTGTAAGTTACCGTAGTGAATTTTGTTTTCCCATTGTTAAAGCACTGGAATACTTGACAAAATGTGAGTAAACAGTCGGATATGTAATTAAATTCACAAACTGATGAGATAACTCCAGTTTTTTGACTTTTCTGTTTCATTGCATTTTGGCTGTCTGTGAGGTAAAATATCTCCGCTGCTAGGACCATCACTGAGGGAAAGGCCGACTCTCGGACCATGTCAGAGGTCAAACTTAACACATTGCACGGTGCTTTGAAGCAGGTGGGGAGCCGGTGTGGGGCTCTAAGTGCTGTCATCATGTGCTCAGTTGGCTTTTACTTGCTTTCCACACTTTTTTGTTCCCACAACTGAAACCCTTGCCTGTGCATTTGTCTCTTAACTACAACCGGTTTCAGTTCCTCTTTCCAGATGCCTTTCATGGACTCCAGAATATGTGTTCAACCATGCTGTCTTTAAAATGGTCTGCTTCTGTGTTGTCTCTTTTGAGGGGATTTATTGCCTTATACATGAAGTTCACTCCTGTCTTCATCACAAAAGCCTTATATTACTTTGTCATATGCCATCTCAAATCTTTTTTCCTGGTATTTCATTTGTCCTTTCTAGTCATCCTTTCTTTGATTTTTTTCTTCCATATTTATCTTCTCCATCTTTTCTCAGATTGCTTCTCTTGTGCATTTCCTGTGTCAGGTTTTTTTGAGGCCTACTTGGTTTTTTGCTAGAGATATCCATGGGTCAAGAAGTATTACTAATAATCTGACATTAACTTCCATGTTTTTCTGTAAGTAGCATTTAGGAGAAGCATGGGGGTAAGAATGAACTATAGAAAAATTGCTATGCATCAGCCAGTCATACAGCTACTGGAGTTAACGTGTAAGTATTACGGACAGGGAACACCAGGGACTGTTGTAAAACAGAAGTCTTTCGTTCGTCCCTATTGTGTATCTTGCAGTATCTGGATCCAGTTTATTCATTGCCTGTAAAATCTACTATTAGCTTTCAGTTGATATTTTGAAGCTTTGCAGATTTTTCCAAGCATTCACTTAAGGCTCTATGCAAATAACAGGGGAACTGAATTTACCAAGCAAGAACAGACAGTTTATTTCACTTTTTATGAAAGTAAAGTTTCACATAAATTCTCTTCTGTGGAAAGTAGACCAAAAATTATGTTAATGATGTTTTAACAAAGATCTTGTGTGTCCCTGCCTATCTGGAGGACAGCAATCCACACTGCTGCAAATGTGCATACTCCATCTTCGTTTTCGTTCATGGCATTTGATATTTATAGCCCTTGCCCATAGCAAGGCGAAGGAAGGTGAAGGGCAGAGCAGTTGTAGTAGGAAGTATCATGCTTGTGTGACCATCTCCCAAACGCCAGTCTCATGTCTTGGAGAGATGCCATGTTGGCAGGGTGCACAGGAAGTATTTGCATAGCAAACTGTGTTATGAGCAGCAGAACCACAACAAAGTTCTTCCTGCATCTGATGATAATTGTTTGATTGGGGGGGGAGGGAGGGAGAAAAGGGAGGTCAGGGCAATGTGGATGAAAAGGAAAGGCCCGCACTATTGTAAGGACAGTGAAAACAAACTGCCCCAGTGCCAAAGAGCTTCAGCGTAGACGATACAGCAGCACTGAATGGGATGTGGGAATATTCCATTGAGGCCGAAAAGCCCTGTGGGTAGGAAAGCCGTGGTGATGTCCTGTGCTTCGCTGCTACCTCCTCCTCCTCTCTACCTTCAAAGCGATTTTTCCTCACTTGCCCTCAGAACCAACTCTCACTTACTGCTTTCTTTGATGTCAGTCTTCATATGAGGAAAAACAAAGATGCTGGAATTTTAAAATACTTACATTAGTGTTCTGTTACATGTCTTTGGGCGTTCCTTGTTTTTTTGTGAGGGTTTTGTGTTATTTTGTTTTTTTCTCCCTAGGTTTATCTTTTAGTTATAAAAGAGTCCCAGGGAAGCCTTCCCTTAGCCTTCTAAGTTCCAAGCCCACTGTTAACATTTAACAAATACTCAGCAAGCAGAACAACCCGATGTGGTTGCTGTAACAAAGCCAGATCTGGACACTGCATCAAGAAGATCACAGCTAAATCCTGAAAGGCATCTGTCCCACAGCCTGTTTTTGACAGACTGACTTTGAAAAGGAGTACGTGGTGATGGAAATATTCTGGTTTATGGCATGAAGTGATGGCTTTTTACAAGGCACAAACTGTACTAACGTTTCCTGTAAAGTAGATGATACCTTCGAGAAGTTGGGAAGCATCTCAACATGCAAGAGAGGCAGTGAGCTTCTCCACCCTTAAAATGTTTCTCACCACGCTGCAGGCAAGAGGAAAACCCAGAGTGTTACTGTTTCCTAATTTATGTTAAATAACCCAATAGAAATGCAAAGTTACATGTGAAGTAACTGTAGAAGTGCACTAGCGCTCTTGGAGAGGACAGAGAAGACTCTTATAGTCATAGAATATTTGAGGTTGGAAGGGACCACACAGCCTCCGTCCATTCAAAGCAGGGCCAACTAGAGCGGGCTGATCAGGGCTGTGTCCAGCTGTCTTTTGAATATTTAAGGACTCCACAACTCCACATCTTGACAATGTATTCAGTGTTGTTGCAAATTCTTGGATGTCCCTGAAGGCTTTACAGGGCAGTGACACAGAAGTAATATAGATAGAGAAAATCAGGACAAGCAATTCCAGGTTTGCGGTAATGCTGAGTGTAAAAGGGAATAATCATTCTTTACAAGAGCTTGTATGACTGCGCTGAGAAGTATCCAGTTGAGGAGAGGTCAGAACCTCTACTTCTAATCTGAAAAAGGATGGATGCTTGTGGTGGAAACATAGGCATGGAGCAGAACGCGCTGGTAGTGTTGTAGAGTTTGAAGATCAAGAGAGCTCTGGCTGGTCGATGCCTCTTAACCTGTCAAAATCCAGCTGGAAAGTGATGATGGAAGCTGTAGAGAAGGTTAAGAAGAGATTATTACCAGAAGTGAATTGAACTCTCAAACAGTCTACCATTAATGCCCTGAAGGAATAAAGATTTTAATAGAAACATCTGTAGGGTATGCAGAAAACAAAATATCAGAGGCAGAGCATCAAGCAAAAGGAATCTGTATAGAAAACAGAGGGCTTCCCCACCCAGTAAACACTTTATAACCATGTCGTGGTCAAATGCTAAAAAGTAAATGCATAGGTTTTGTAGATGTGTGCGAGTTCACCACTTTTGGATGGTATTAGAGAGAGAAACTTGGAGAATCTTAGGTGCATGCTTCAATGACATAAGGGTTCACTGAGAAAGTAAGAATTAGAAAAATAGTATCAATGCTCTCTGATTAATTTCCCTCCATGATCTTGAAGGGTCAGTGGTTTGGGTTTTTTGCTCTTTTAGTTATGGAGTTTTCCTTTATTATTAGGATTATGATTGCTGGCTCATTTCCATGCAGGTTTCCCTACATTGTTATTTGCTGTGCTCCAGAAGATCTACCTGGGGCAAACAGTGCCTTTTACCCTTCTCCCTTTTAACTCTAATCGTAGAACACTTGTTGAGAGGCATAAGGGACCAAAAGCCAATGAGTTCCCTGGAATTCAGGAAGGAGGTTTCACAAGCACATCACTTGTGCTTGTGATGATGTGATGTGGACCCTCTTTGGTTCATCTGTTGAGACCATGCATTAGCAGAGGTCATTTTGGGGCCAGAGACTGATTCAGTTGTATTCTTTTCAGGTGGGGAAGCTCCTCCAGCTTTGTGCCAGCTCTGGAAGCATTTTTCAAACCCATGTGCTGTTTCAGTTTTGGTTGTGTTGCAGGTGGCACAGATTGGTTCCAAAATGACTTTCGGCATCGTTAGACTGGTGGGAGGCCCCTCCAGCTGCAGATAAAACAAACTGCTTATTCTGCTTGTGATTTTCTCCATCCTGGCTTGGTTTGTGGTTCATGAAGTCCATTCCTGCTCTGCTAGAATTACATTTGAACCGGCATCAGTAATGTGAGAGATGTAACAACTTACCTGAAACATCTCATCTGAAAACACATTATTCTCACTGTCAGATGGCCTTGCATCGTTGTAAGGCTACGCTGTGTGCATATGCTGAATTGAGTGGTTAGCCTCAAGTTACTGACAACTCTGTTCAAACCGGGCACTGGCTGCCAAAGAGCTTGGACGTGCTGGGAGTTGGAGAATAGGCGCCCCGATAGCTAGTTGCGTTAAATGGAAGTAGGAGAGTCTGAGCCAAGCTCTCTTCCTTGGGCTTGAAGGAAGCAGGGTGGACTCCTGTTTCTGTAGATGCCCTGCAGTGTCATTCTGGGTAGTGAGGGAGCAAGGGACTATCAGAAAACAGAGTGAGGCAACTACTTGAGGTTGTAGTGGAGGTATCAGGTCGTTGGAACTCCTTTCCCTTAGATTTTGATGAGCAGAGTAAAAAAAGTCTGAGATGGAATTCAGGCTGGAGGCTGTGATTTCCACCTATTTTCCTATATGACAGTGTGAGATGTCTAGCATGAGCGAGTCAGATGCTTGGTTTTACGCACAGACTGCAAACTGAATGGCACATATTTGTTTTTGGTTTCGCTACAGACTGTCATGCTCCCCGGGCCATCGTGGCCTCTCTGCAGCGGGAGATGAGCAGCGGAGAAGTTCCCCTGCAGAAAAGCTTTGTACAAACGCAGCTGCTTCCTAGGAAACTCACTGCCGCAGGCATGCTCAGTGTGAGGATGGGGCTTGAAGGCTATTGGAATATGCCTCGCTCTCTTGTGTCCAAACTAGAGCCGCTTCTCAGGACCTGAAGGATTTGTCTGTGCCTGACAGCTCAGAACTAGACCTCCAGGGCAAAGCAACCCAGCTCCGTGCAGCCCTCCTGAGCTCAGCCTGAAACTGCTCTGTTTTGGTTTCGATCCTTTTTTCATTTAGTGTCAGGATTTCCTTATGTAATATACGGCTAAAAGTGATTTTAAAGCACTTTGGCTTAATCGTGTTTTTGTTCCCCACCCCCACGCTTTTATGTTTGAAGGCTCCATTAGTGTCCATAACAAAGAGAGAGTAACACAGATGGTAAACATTTTTACCACAGAACACCAGCAGCGAACACCATATCACTGATTTAGGAGTCTCTGTACTGTGCTTGCTCAGCTGTATATAATCACTCTCATTTCCTTCCCTTGGGTTTCTGGCCGGCTTCGGGAGACTTTACTGGCATGTTCAGTGAAGTCTCCCTGGCATCGCCCTGCTATTGCTCCGTTCTCATCTATGCCATTGTGTGGAGTAAGAAGCTCCATGCCGGAGCCTGGTGTAAGCGTTTGCCTGGCGTGCTCTCTGATGTTCAGAAATGTTTTTTCACCAAACGTATGAGGCTAAAATTAAAACTCTTTTGGGTGAGGATGATGTCTGCCTTAGCTGCCAGGCAGCCGTAGTGCTTTTGAATGCCTCCCAGATATAAAAGATAATAAACCCAGGGAACTGTGATTAGCCTTGCATGAGTTTTGTGGGATAGTTACTGTGGTGGAAGCTAGCGTGCGTTTGGTGCAAAGCAACGGTGTTTTTAAAATGTCAGTTTTCATTCTGGGAATGCTGATAGAAAGGAAAATGCTATGAATAAGGGCTGATGGCTCTCTGTAGTAGTTCAAATAAAAGTATAAAAAAGTAATTCAGTTTGGTGCAGCGTTTTACCAAGCTGACTAGCTGGGAGGTTCTTGTTTTATCTTCCTTTTTACTTTTCTTTGTACAAACAAAATAGCAAACTTAGGCTCTGTCTATCAAAAATGTAGGTAGCTTTTCTTTTGTGCTTAGATAAGAGAGATAATCTCTAACTAAAATTTCACATTAGCATTCTGCTTGTAAAATAAAACGGTGTCCTTTGGGCTGGAGAAGTTTTTTAAAAAAACCAAGTGTGCACTACAGTCTGTGTTGTAGTAGCCCATTTTTGGTGACTTGTTTACTGGTGTGTCTTTCATATCCAAATTCTTGGCTACAGACAAAGCATTCAAATAGCTTTCTCATTGTCAAAAGACGACGACGACGAAAAATGTCTGAAATTGGAGCCAAGTTCACATTCTCTGGAGTACCGTTTCAGCCTTTGGGAGCGCAGTCTAGTGCAGAGTAACTGAAAACTCTAGCTAGGTTTGTTTGAACAATCTAAACTTAAAGAAGAGACAGCAAAACAAATACTTTTTAATTCTTGTGCTTTTTGTATTTACACTGGCGGTGGTGTCTTCCTCAGATAAAACGTTTTGATATTAAGCAGTTCCTCTAATTTTACTGGGCTCTGTTTCTTTTTATGGTAACACACACTGTGCAGGAAGGTCATTATACGGGAGAAAAAAGCTGTCAGCATAAAAGAGAAAGTTAACATTGCACATGTTGTCTTTGTTTATGGGGTTCCTGGAATGTGTTGTGAATCGAGCCAAATGATGGCTTAAATTGTTCTTTTTAATATTTTGGACAGCCTCTCCGTGCGTCCTGCCAGTAACAGGTACTTCACCTTGCAAGTCCAGGTTGTGAAACTGGCTGTGAAAGCATCTCGAGTGTTTCCTTTGGGTGTTGCTAGTACTTGCTTTAAAGACCGTTTATACTTTTGGTACAGTTTGGGGGAATGTGATCGTTGTTACATTCAATTAACCCAACTGGGTGTGGTAAGAACATTGAAATTAATAGTGAAACATGTACTGATTGCGTATGCGAAGCCAGTTTAGGTTAGTGCTGGTCTCAGTGTTGCCTGATGACTGTGCATCACAGGGAGCCTTGCAAACTGCGTTGGTGATTTTTGTCTCATTTAGTATTGCATTAACATCTGTGTTACAAATGGCCATTCATCAGCTGGTAGTTTTGTTTGAGTTCCAGAAGAAAGATGAAAGAAAATGCAGCTACTTTACATTTTTTGAGTTCCATCCCCCAACAGGTTTCATGTCTAAGGTTAAACCAGGGCAAGGGAGTAAAAAAACCCCTGAATTAACTGTTAGGTTACGTAAGCAGCAGTAAATTCTTTAATTTTCCACCTTATTAAAAGAAGAGTAAACCCCTGTCTCCTCTAAGCCAAAACTACTGCCTTCAGTTTCTACGTGAAATGAGGTTTCCTCATAAAGTGACATGGGGCTGACCAGGTGTTCACTGTCTTAGGGATTCCTGCCGAACCAGTCCTGCACAGGAGTGGGGAAGGAGCCCTGATGACTTGGGACATAAGGGATCAAATCAACAATTAAAGGATAATAGTGAGTTGGGAAGGAAAGGGAAGATGACTAGCCAGGAAGGATTAGCCTGAGTCAGGAACAAATTTCCTGAAATTATACTCAAGCAGGTGCTTAAAGGGAGGTGGGTTATTCTCTTTTCAGAAGCGTGTGAGCCAGCTACAAGGAGGTCTGAGAGGCCAGCGAGAAAGAAACTCCTTTGGGGAAGAGAAGGACACCGCCTCGTAGGGTCAGGGAGAAAGTAACATGCTCTTGGAAGACAAAAAGATTTCTGCTCCTCCCTGTGAGAGGCAATGTGTGTTGTACCATGAAGGAAGTTAACGTGCTGGCCCACCGACCCTTTTCCATTTGGGGCAAAAGGAGTGTTTAAATAGCTAGTATATGTATATTCAGTGTGTTTTCTTTGTATAATATTGCTAGATATTAAAAGCAAGGCTTGCCAAAAGGAAAACAACTGACTGGTAGAAACTAGAGAGGCAAGTTCCATGGGGAAAACCAGCATCTTTTATTAGACCAGCTGATGATATTGGGGCGGAAAAAAGGCAGCACCTAAGATCTTAGCCTGTTCCCTGCTGCAGCGTCAGCGGGGAAGGGGAGATAAGGTTTTGCCTGAGACCCTTTTACAAGCTCCATCTCTGTACTTTGATGTTGGGGAGTTGGAACGAGAGCAAGGGACAAACTGGATGTGGGCACGGGTGAGGAGAGGGCTTGCAGGTTCTGCTTGGAAGAGTTGGCGTAGCATGATCTGCTGGTGCAGTGTGAGCATCATCTTGTGAAATGGCCTGGCATTAACAGATATTACAGCTACCTGCATTTAGATATTACAGCTACCGGTGTTTATTTTTATTTAAAATATTCTCAGATAGGTTTTGTTACCTCAATTGTATGCACATCTGCCTTGTGAATCAAAACGAGGATTTGGTTTTCTCATTTGCAATGTGTTTCATTACACTGGATTCCTTTACAAGCCAAGCTGGTATTTGTTTGGCTGAGTTCATTTTGGAGTTGTATGGGAATGGACACCTCAAATGCTAATTTCTGACTTTTATATGCACTGTAACACCTACATTATTTCTTTAGGGATTAGCATTCTTTAGGCAACGGTTTTGTTCAGGAGCAATTACATTAGTGTTCAGTAAAGCTGAAATTGTGTATTTTACTCTTTATTAAGTATTTGTCAAAGCATCGGTATCCATTAAACACTTCTCCCACCTAAAGGAAGAAAGCAGAGTTTATTTGGATGTCAGTGGTTTCGACATACTGCTAACTTCTGGCCTTAATCTAACGAAAAAGGAGCGAGACCTGCAAATACCAAGTATATAGAATTCCAGTGTATTTTATTGGACAAGGAAACTATATGTTAAAAAAGCACTGTACTTTGAATGATTTCCAAAATATATTGTTGGATTTAAAGTTGTGAAATGTAATTGCTTCTGCATCCTGGCAGAGCCACAGGATCTGGAGCGGCTTAAGAAAAGTGAAGACCGAAGGCCAGATTTTTGGAGGCAACTTAGTCCCACTAAAATTAATGCAAGCTAGGCACCTAAATGCCTTTGAAATCTGGCTCTGAGCCTGTAGTTTTTGTTCCTGTTAATACTTTGGACATTTCTTTATGCCAGCCCTTCAGTTCAACTCAAGGAACAGGAGAGGGATTTCCTGTGTCGGTCAGCAACGTGCTGTTTAGCACCGGAGCTAACCCCAAGAGCAGGGCTGGGCAGTGTTGCTCTGGGACTCGCTCTACATTAATATTGCTCTAGTAGGAGTCAAAGTTTAATTGCCAATGCGACATTTGACTCCATTCTGAACTACAAATAAGGTCTGAAGTAAGGAGGATGTCAAAGAACAATTTCCCCTTCCCTCCCCCTACTTTTTCCCCACCCCCGCCCCTCGGGTTTTGGTGTTCTTCGCAAGACATGTTTTGGGAACAGAATATATATCCCATCAACATGGACATCATTGAACTGAACTTGTGTAGTCATAGTTTTCTTTTATGTGGGTAATAATACCATGCCATTTGTAAAGGGAGGAGCAACCTTAGAAAGTCAGGTTGGAAAATAGCTAAAAAGTATAATTTTTTTCCATCAAATTATAAAACTGTGCTGTGCTAGCTGAAAGCACATAATGAGTAGGAAGTAAGCACTAATCTATTTGGCTCTGTCTGAACCTTCTTATTTCTATTTATCTCAGTGGGAGATTTTAATATTCTACTGATGTTATTTTATATTTTGCTGACTTTTAGGTTGAGATATTGGCACTTAAAATCATGTTGACTGCCTGAATGCAAAATCAGGCTTTATGAGAATTAATAAAATCATGCTATTATGAATCTTGGCGATGGCACTAGCTGATATAAATGGTGTCTGAAAATGATGTAATGAGCTGGTTTTGCCTTTATTTCAAAGCGTTTTTTCATACACTTGAAAGAATTTTGCAAAGGTGTACGCATATTAAGGCCCAGATTCTGCTTACGTTACTAGGAGAGTACCTCAAATTGATCTAACCAACAAAGCTAAAAGTATAGATGAAACTTCTTTCAGTAGCTACTTCATTAATCGTGAACTACTTTTGCCCGATCCCCAGTTTGCTCTCTGATTTTCCCTGAATACCTGCCTTCTCCCCACCGCAGTTCCAGACCACGGTTATCGAACATGCAGTGGCTTTGCGGCTGGTTCAGTGAGAATTGCAAAGAAAGTGGGAAAGATGAATGAAACTTGATTTCAAGTTTTGACACATGAGGACACATACCACTGTTTGTGGTGTTGGAGATGGGCAGAATGCGCAGTGGTGAGGAATACAACAGATGAGCTAAGTAAACTGCAGCTCAACACATGGCTGGAAAAGTGTTGTGGTTTTTTTTTTAAAAAATAATAGACAATACCTTTTTATTTACAACAAAAATGGGAACACAAAAAAAGTTGTAAAAATTAGTTCAGCATTATAAATTAAAAAATGTATTGAAATCTGCTATGCAAATAAAATATTTAGTCATTCATTGTGAAACTTAATTGGAGAAATCATGGCAATCTTGTATCAATTTCTTCATTTTACCCCGCAAGTTCCTTACTCGCTTTGTGCCTGTGTTGCCAGAGGGTGAGTTGACTCTGAAATTCAGGCTCAAATTTAAACAATTGGAACAAATGGGGCGTGTTATGGGGAAATTCATGAATGAGATACAATTCTACTTGGAGGTATGAAAGCAAACTGATGAAAAATCTTCAGGTGGGACGCAAGAGCCTACAACTACCTCTTTCTCCCTTCGACTGGTAGTCTTACCGAATTTTGAAGCGAAGCATGTTGACAGAGGAACCGAAGAGTTTTAATCTTATGGCTGTTCCTGAGATTGCTCAAAATAAATCAGCAGTTTCTCCAAAGGCTTTTTAAAAGATTTGGGAATGGAACCACCGAAGTTGACCATTCAGAAGAGTGACTCCAGACTAGCAAATACACCTTAAGAGAAGACTAGCAAATACACCTTAAGAGATGGTAGAACTAGAGGCTGCAGACACATTTAAGTGTCCTGACTAAGGCCCTTAATCAGGAAAGTGTTCAAGTGTATGGTTCAGCCTGTCCCTATCCTTGAAAGCACTTAAAATGGGACTTAAAGACATGCCTTTGTGAGCCGAGATCTGTATAGAAGTTTTTAGCTTGATCTATCATTTAGCTACATTCACTGTAGTTTTTGTTCCCTGCTCAGAACCTGTATGAGTGGGCTCAAGTAGTGAGAGGAAAATAGGGCACACCCTACAGTTTATGTACTGCTTTTACCAGTAATTCGCATGTGAATAAGGATTCATAAGTAACAGAATTATGAGTGCTCAAGGTATCTTTCTTCATTATAACAAGTTTTTTTCCAGAGCCATCTCTGCACTTCAGTTCCATAGAAAGCCTGTAAAATCTCCAGTAAATTATAAGCTTACTCTGTTTTTTTTTCCACCAGAGAGAATCCTCCTCCAAGTTCTCCAGAACTTCAGTGATTGCCACTGGTATAAATTTTACAAGTGTGTGTCATTGATCTGGCTTCTTGACACTGTGTCTGTAAGGTAGAGGCAGTAACATGGCTACAGTCACGCTAATGCCCTCCAATAGCAAGAAAAATGATTATTAAAGGGTGGATTCTTTGTTCCTCAAAAGTCAGTCCCTTGGGGCTGAATAAGTGTACCGAATTTCAGCTTCGCCTGGTGGGAACACAAAATGAGTCACTTGCTCACTGGTGTAAATCTATTAGATTTATACGTAGCAGAGATAAATTCAGGCTAGTTAGCAGTGACAGACTTCAAGTAGAAGGCATCTAGAATACTTTCATACCCGAGAGAGCATTTTATTGGAGGCTAGCTCTACTTTTGTTGTGCAAGGAGAGCTTTGCTTTGATTAAAAAAAAAAAAAAAGAAAACAAACTGAAACTTTTATACGTGTTTTAAAAATTGCTTGTAGGTGTCTGGAAGGTGAAATGCAGAAATATGATACATAATGGAAAAATGTTGTCAGGTGGACAAATGTTTTAGAGATGGGGAAGAAAATGATTCAAAATTCTTAGTGCTTGATCATCACTTGTACGTGTGCCAGGTTGCACCTGAAAGCAGAACAAATGGAGAAAATGTGCCTATTTAGGGAAGTGTTTTATTTTGCATGAATAAAGGCTGGATCTGCTCCTTAGTGAACTGAGGAACTCTGAGTCATATTTTTGTGATTAGATTTTCAGAGGCGGTAGATCTCTATTACTACCATGCAAATCAGTGGAAGCTGCAAAATCTTACGTCTTTCAGAAAACAGGATATTGATGGTTTAGGCTTCTCCACTGTCTCTCACTTGGAGCAAGTTATTTCTCTCAGTGGAGAATTATTGAGACCTTTTTTAATGTGAATTTGGCTGTAGCTTGCCGGTGGTATCTTTACTATGCAGGCATGCATGGTGGCCCAGTGGGAGTTTCAGTTCACTTCTGATTGTTTCCCAGGCTTTGGCCAGAGAATTTCTCAGGCTCAGATGGTTCTTCGCGATTGTTTCAGAGCGATCCCCTTCTTCGCTGCACATCAGTGCCAGATTTTCAAAGATGCAAATGCAGTGTAATGTGTGACAGTTCTGTCTCTGCCGCTCAAATACGTGGATTTGAAAAGGCAATTCTGTAAGTCTGGTTTTGAAACTCCCAATGATCTTGGTGATACTATAGAGAAAAAGGAGTTCTTTCAACAACAGAGAGGGAGAGAGAGACAAATGTTTTAATCGGAAGAACAAAGAACACCCATGTGTACTCGTCAGTAGCAGGGTTAGTGGGGAGAATTTACTTTTTTTTAATTAAAAAAGTGAAAAATTAAGTCTCGCTGTTAGACTGCTTGTTTCTGTTTCAAATGATCTTGGTGCATCATTACTTATTAATCGATACTGTTTTCCTGTGCACAAGGAACTTATTTATTGTATTTATAAAACACTGCCTGATGAACAGGGTGGCTGCTTACAGTGCAGAGATATTGAAGTACTTTGAGTTATAAATATTTTTAATGATCCCTTTGTTGATGAATGGATTATTCCTCTCCACGAAGGCGAGGGCTCACCCAAGTAGCTTAAGAGAACAATTTGAGTGTCAGTTTCACAAGTGAAAAAAATCCGAAAAGGAAAAGGAAGCAATTCATTCACAACGGGACATGGTGCAGAGGAGGATAACCTGCCTTCAAAGATTTTTGTTTCGAGTATTATAATGTTTAATAAATAGTTTACTTCAAAGGCCTTTGCTGGAGAAAAAAAAAATAAAATAAGCAGCTTTCCTGCTATTCTTGTTCACTGGTCCAGTGTTGCTATAAGTAGCTCATATCCTGTCCTCTGTGGTCTCAGGTGGTTAGCTTTTGTTTGGGAAACTGAAGCTTCGACCAAAAGAGCCGTGCCACCAGTTAAATTATTAGGTAGTTGACAATACGTCTCGAAAATCAATGGAACTCATTGTGGAACGTGGGGGGGTGACTTTGGCAGGGGAGGAGGGGTGTCGGTATTATTTTGGGTGATGAGCAAAGGCGACAGATCAGATCATGTAAAAATAGAAGTTGCTAAGAAAGGCGTCTAAAGTAAATTCTTCACTTCCATCTTCCCCCACCATGTACTTTTGTCCAAGCATTGTTAAAGTTTCATAGAGTATAAGATATATTGGGAAGTCATTTGATCTGTCCTCAGTGTCACGATTAGCTATAACAAAAACCCATTCCCGTTTGAAGTTGTTCCGACCTGTTCTGTGTCCATTTCGGTGTTTCTGTATTGTTTTGTTTCTGCGAAATGTGCTTTGTATTTGTGTTCCATCGAGTAAAGAAATGACTCAAGGCTTAAAGGAAAAGGCTTGGGTGTTTCCCAAATAATTACATCTTAGGTTTTCTAGTTCTGGGCATATGAACTAAGCTACTGTTTTGTTTTCTTCCATTGTTTTTAATTCTAAGTCATTTCAAATCATTTGAGGGAGTAGTGTTATGTTGCTGCCATCCTTCTAAGCCTCATGTTTGTCCCTCACTGTGAGTTCCCCTCTTTGGGGGCACAGTCTGGATCTGAAAACAAAACTATTCAATCTCTAAGGATCATGAAACAGAATTGCGAAGGTCCAGTCTTCAATCTGTAGCCTGTTGTAGCCAAAACTGTAAGCGACAGAACTTTGAAGAGAGTTGAGCAGTAAAAGCAAGGAAATTCTGCTGGAGCTACCCTCGCTTCACCCATGCTCTTAGATGACTAAACATGGACAGTTTTTAACAGGGTTTAACTCACTCCTCCCCAGTAATACATTTTCCTGAGATCACATCTGGTATTTAAGATCTGGAACATAACCACTAGAGCAGCTTGCTCTGATTGGAGACTTACTGGGATGAGTACAAGGGCTGCACACCCTGTTTATTTGGGCACATCAAAGTCAGAAATTTCCATGAGTTTCCACAAGTGCATAAAAGAATATCCCATGGGTAACAAATTACTGCTCAGCAGAAAAAGGAATCAATATCCTGTTTCTAGGAGTGTATCTCTTGTTGTATCCTGCGCTTGCTTTCCAGTTAAATGGTAGGTAGTAAGAATGATGGGGCTCAATCAGTGCTTCCTCGAGATGAGATCCAAAACGCATCCCCCAGCAAAATGGCAAGGGAAAATGAAACATGTAAATGGGTGGAGGGGGGTGGGGAAGATGCCTGGGGATGTTTCAGAGACAAATCCTCTGGCTCTGCTTTCAATGTCTTCCCTATGAAATATCCTGTAATTCTAGCCATGACAACTCTAAACCAATGAAACAAGAAATAATATCCTCACATGTGATCTTTCTGTCTATGAGGAAGATGTTTTTGTCACTGAGATAATGGGATAAGGAGGAGAAGGCTGAGTGGCAAGGACAAACAACAGTTCTCCAGAAACAAGATATTGTAATCACCTGTAAGGAGGGCCTCAGACAGGCAAAATATAGTCTTTCTCCAAGACAAAGTACGTAAGGCATAATACTGAGCTGGCTCAAAGTCTGTTTTTCTATTCCGTAATGTATGATCTATGGTAACATCCTTGGTTATTCTGGCTGGAGGAAAGCTTGTTTTACTGAGTAATTCACACGCAGAAAAGTAGAGGTGATTTGGAGAATATTTTAGAGCTTCACCACTGATTCTTTGAGTCTTTGCTATTGACTGTGCATTTCATCAGAGTCATTATCTGACGACTATGAAATACTTAGTCCCCAGAACGTGTCAAGGAAGCAATTACTTCAAATCAGCTCTTGTTCAACTTACAGCTAATGAATAACTATTACAAACTGATTAGTGCTGTAATGGTAATTAGTAAAGTGGGTAAAATAACTGGAAATTAAGATGATTAAACTTGCCTGTTTGGAATTCCACGTTGAGCAGTAAATGATGTATTGCTCAAATCAGAAATAATGTATGATCACTTGTGTATTTATGCTACCATGCCACTCACACAAATCCTCTGCACTTCAAGCCGTTGTTTGAAGGGAGAGGACGCACACTGCGGTGATGACCAGGAACGCCAAGAAGCTCAAGGAAAATTATGCCTTGTTATCACCATGGGCCCTTTCAGCCCTGTTCTCCTTCACCATGTCTGCACCCGCTCACATTCTGACAAGCTCCTGTCCTACTCCTACAAGCTTTTCCTTACTCAAAGACTACGTGAAAGTCTTTGGTGTATACCTCGTGGATGAGTTCTTATCTGCCGGCCCCACACTCTGGGGTCCTTTCCACATCTCCAGGTCCAGTAATGTCTTCCTTTAGATAAACTCCCTATAGAAAATTCAGAGGCTATTTGTATTTTGTCTTAAGCAAACTCAACTGCCATGGAGGAAAGCCATGAAACTCCATACAACCATCTACCAGCAAAGTTATGGAACAGTGACTTGCCTCATTTTTGTTTTTCCAAAGAAGGGCCTTTTGTGAAGAGGTTGTTGCCATTATCCGACTGTGGAAAAAACTGCATAGCTGTGCTACCGTTTAAAGGGAGAGTATAGCTGTGGGTTTTCGTCCCATGTCTCTCTTACTAATGTTTTCTGAATCAGGGACAGCATTTTCCAGACTTGAAAAGAACAGCAGTCTGACTTCCACTCACCCTAATGGAAGCAGCCAGAAATTAGACAACGCAATCTGAGATTACTTGGTTAGTAGAGACAATTAGGTATTTCCAGGGGAAGTTCTCTTCCATATGCTTCTTCGCTTGGTCTGTAACAGGGTCGGTAAAGGGGCCGAAGTTCCCGTGTTCAAACTTTGATATCTAATTTTCGTGGGTGTAATGCACCCCAGACATCTATAGGGAGCTGATAGCTATGACGCGGGACCTGCGGGTGCCCTGTAGTTTTCTAGAACATCATGCAGAAGCCAGATGGGACACCTTAAAGCATCCAAAATGGCAATAATACCTGAACCTCACCCCAGAAGCTGGGTGAGATGTTACAGGAAATTTCTGTTAGAGCCTAGAACGTACCGGGAGCATTGCCAACAGAGAGTTTCTCTTTAATGTGTGACATACTAATACCTTAACCAAAACTTCCTTTCACATGCCTTTCAAAATGTATGAGAAAAAGAGAAAGCCTTGTTTTGTTCCATGTTTCATGATGCTGATCACAATAAACACCCCTCCGTTTAACCCCCCTAAATACATTCTTGCACAGGAAAGAACTCTTGCAACTGTAAGGGAAGAGGTTTTAAAAGCCTCAAAACAGAACTAAATTCTTACATGTATATCTACTTATGTAAATACGTATATGCGCACATGTGAATATGTATATGTAATTTGTACATACGTGGTATAGATTTATATGCTTATGTTATATATAAATATTGTTTATAAAGATTAAACTTAGGTGATAAAAAGGAAACAGTTTAATGTAAATACAGATGAATCAGATGATGATTGCACTTTGTGCATTCATGTAGTAAGGTTCTACATATGAAGCTTAATTTGTTTTTTTCCCCAGTCTGTAACTTTATTATGTGAGTGTTAAATGAATTAGTGGAAATATAAAGCCAGTTAATAACTAAGTATTTCAAATTAAATAGTCAAGTGTTGGGTAAACAAGGCTGGGAGGAATGGAAACAAAAGGGAAAAACAGCAGAGAAAAGAAAAAGTGTTCCTTGGTGGTTGATTCTGACTGCTACATGTTAAATTGCCTCACTGCCCCACTGGCAAACCTTCCGTTTTGTGGACTCCAGCAGTTACAGTAGCTCTTCTGCATTGAACATATGTTGTATTGATTACTGTTTGTCATTATGGGCACTTGAAATGTAAATTACGGAAGCTTCTCTTCTGCTTGTGGTTTAATATTTTAGGGGAGATAATTTTAAGCGTAGATTGTTAATTGCGATTCAGTTTTATCCTTATTCTGTGAAGCTAGATATAGCGTTTGAGCTATTTTTGGGAGAATTGTGGTAGGTTATCGTTGACATAAGGATGTTTTTATGAAACACAGGTGAAGGGGAAGAAAGATGGATGAGGCATGATGGCTTGCTGTACTTTTTGCAAGCAGACATCAAAACAATGGTAGATGTTATATACGGTCAGATTATTTTTTTTTAAGGAAAGGAGCTACTTTAGATTTTCATGAATTCATTTTTTTCCAAGAAAGCCAACTTCAGTCTTGAAACGCATGTATAAGAAAAGCTGTGAAGTTGTAGTTGATTTCTGAAAGATGTGAACTATAAAGACTGTTTATATTTAAAATCACCATTCACCTCCCTCTCTCAGTAAATATATAAAAATGTGCCAATGTTATTCTAAAGCATTCTGCTGTTGTTTTCTTGGCTCTTACACAAAGAATATCTGAATTCTAAACCAGTAGTAAGACATGAGATCAAGTGTGCTATGGAAGTGCTTTTCTTCAGGGTACTTCCTAGAATTTTCTGTAAAGTAAAAGCAGGATTGCTCAGTACGTGTAAAGGTTGAGGAACTTGCTAGAAAGGAGGAGTGCTACCTCCGTAGCTGGGAAAATGACTGGTGCAGCTTGACTTGAGAAATAGTGCAAGCAAGGTTAAGTTACTCTAGGAAAAATAAGGTCTGCCTTGAAAAGATTAAAAAGCTGCAGGATTGTGGGGATTCAAGGACACATTTTATAAGGGAGAAAGCAACCAGCAGCCTGGCTGCCACTGAAAGTGAGTGGTCACAGGCACCCGTATCTTTAATGTCTTCTAATATCTCCTTTTTATATGTTTTACTTTAAAATTGCCCTAAATTAAATTACTTTGTCAAAGTGGGCTTTTTAGTTCATTTTGAAATTAATTTTTAGTTCATTTTGAAGTTAACAGGGAAGTTATATCAATCTCGTTAACATTAGTTTTGCTTTCAATGTATGTAATATAACTTAAAATGATTCTTAGCTTGCATTAATTGATACTACATTGATATATTTGTTCAAAATGAGAAATGATGTCTTGACATATTTTCTTTCTCTGGTTGAGAAATGATGTCTTGACATATTTTCTTTTTCTGGTTTTAACAGAACAAATTGAAATTCCTGCAATGTGCCCTTCACAATACAGAGCTGTCTTTCATATGATACTCATATGATGCTTAAGAGTTCAAACAATCATGTTTTTCAAGAAATGCTGAGAATCTCTGATATTTCTTTCTTGAATTTTCCTTTTTTCTGCCTGCTATCTCGTGTGGCGTAACCTTGTCAGAGGGTGATGTTCAATGTACAGTGGTGCTGCCTGGTAATTTTTCAGATGGTTACTGTACTGGTGCTGACTATGAAATTCAGATTCTCCTTACATGAAACCTAAAAGAAGAAGTAAAAAGACCTGAACAAAACTCAGCCTTCACTTCAGTCGCAATTCAGTCATATGACGGAAGACTCGCATTTCTGAGTATTGATTGTGTTCATTTAGCACAGCAAAGTGCATTCATTGATAACTACCTGCTGGTATTGAATCAATCTTATGTGAGGCACAGGGCATTATTGTCAGGTAGGGTAAATAATATTGATTCTATTTTAAAATGAATACGGCATAGGAGAAATTAATTTGATTCTATGAAGTCATTTAATTATGTTCTATCGACTATATAAACAGTGAAGGTCATGTAATAATATGATATCATGAGGCAAGTTACAGCTGCAAGCTTTAGCTAGGTTACCCCTCCATAATGGCAGTAGACACATTTTGGTTTTGTTTTGTATTAAAGGAGGAAGAGAAATCCAATGCCTGTAATCAATCTTAAAGTAGGATCCCAATTGGTACCAAATCCTCTGACGCTCTGTAAGTGGAACTAAAGCCTTCTATAGACCTGCAGCAGACCAGGTCCTTGGTTATCTTGTAGGTCAGCAGGTTTTGAAGCTTCAAATATTATTCTGACTAATGTACTCTGCTGTCAAAACTCCTTATCTTCCAAAATAAGCAAACAATCAGGAATGGGAGAAGGGAGTTGTGTTGATGATACCTTTTTGCTTGATCATCTTTCAAGCTATTTGCTCTATGAAAGAGTAGCAAGGAAGGACAAGTGCACAACTGTCACAAACGTGAGTAAGCCATGGAGGTAGCCTCGCAATCGCTCTTGCACCTATTCCCCTATGATGGTAACAAACTGTATTACAGTAAAGTTGTTAAACAGCAGCAGCTAAAGCAATGAAACTGTGAAACACAGAACCCTCTTTGGATTACAGGCAACCATGCAGCCGAGATTTAGTCATTGATCATATACCCCAAACAAAAATGGTCCTCATTAGCTGCAGAATTAATCTTGAAGTCTTAGTGTATGAGAAAGTTATCATATACAATATGAAGAAGGCAGGAGACACTGAGAATTCTGCCACTGCCCTGTGTCCCTTGCCTCACTTTAAATATTTAAGATAACTTGCAACCAAGTTGGAGCTGGTTGAACATCTAAGTAGAATTCAGCACCTTTGGAAACAGTAGCTGAGGTCAAAGAGCTGGAGGAATAACAACAGTTGTCTGTATTTTAATAGGAGGCAGAGGACGTGAGCCATGTGGCTATAACTGGTGGAAACAACTTTATCTTGAGTGAAATTTGTCTGTAGAAAGTAATCCATAGAGAAGATAAGGTAGATGAATAATTATTACTGAGCAATGTTACAGAAATTGACAGCATCACTATGATTATATATACTTTTTTTGACAACAGTACTTCAGTATCATATATTCAGATATCTTTAGGCATCAGGTTTAAAGGTCCAGAGGGGCTCAAGTGCCCATTTTCGCACCTACAGCAAGATTCAAGTGCAATTTAGGTGTCTGAGTCAAAGAAAGTGATCCAGAAAGCTTAAGATCCAGTAACCTTCTAAAGTATCCTCAGGACACCTAAAATAGGCTTCACAGATGTCTAACTAAAGGTACCTGCACCTTCTCAGCAACCCTGCTCTGGGGCACTCGATACCAAATGTTCACTTATCCGCTGAAACAAAGTACTTTAAACTCATCTCAAGTCTCCCGAGAGAATAGTCTTCAGAAAACATCCAGTGTGGGTGGGCAGCATTGAGTTCAGCCCAAAGCCTAGCAGCTGTGGCCGTATTCATCGAAATCCATAGCAGTAGAAGGTAGACACGCTCACTTTTCGCAGCCCCCCTTGCTGCTGGGAGCGCTTGGCTAGAAGGCTGGAGATAGGGGCTCTGTGCTGACTTCCACATGACGGGTTTATTATTTAAATTACTGAGTCCATTTTGAAGTATGGAGTGCTGAGCTGCACCTTGATTGTCCTTGCAGTAGATCAGCCCTGTTTGGTCACATGTATCGCAGTTTTAGTTAGCTACTGATGAGAGTCCTCTTTTAGCACCCAGAGCAGGATCTGCCTTATCAGCCAAATTCCAGCCATGTTGGATACATTTAAGTTTAAAAAACAGAGAAAAGAAAAAAAAATTTTTTTTTTGCCATTTGTCTCACTTTAAAATTTTATTTGTAAATAGTGTTATAAGACCGATCTGTTCAACTTTGTTCTTACCCCTCGGTTCCATTTCTTTGCACATCTGACATTTGTGGAACATCTGGGAAGCTTTAAAGCATCAGGATAGCCTGCATGTTTCTTCCTGACGTTATACTGAGTAGTGAGAGTATTGTGATGGATAAAATAAGTACTAGTTATTTCCAGTCTTACAACCCTTTCCTTCTCTTCATCCTCATTTTAGTCTATGCAGCAGTGCCCAGGAATTTGTATTTCTCAGCAGCGTTCTTTGTTGTTACTAGTTTGTTTTCCTGTTCCCACACCAGGTTTGTGTAATTATTGATACACAGACTCACTCAAGTTGCTATTTATGCCAAATGTGGTTAACTGATATGTTGAAAATAGATATGTAACTATGGACGTGTTACCCTACAATGTTATCGCTGCTAAAATTCTTTCCGGTTGACTGGTTTTCACCTTGTGGCCAGTGGATCTCTCCTAGTCTTCTCCTGGGGTAGAGAAATTGACTGTATGATTAAGAACAGACTTGAGAATGAGTTCAGGTTTCTTGTGAATAGTGGCTTTGTTTTTTTGGAAGCCAGGACCCACAGTTAAAGAAACGTAACCAAGTTCTCTGGTGATCAAATTAAGTGCACCGCAAGTTGCATTTCACCTTTCACACCAGCAGAGAAATTAGCCTGGTGACCCTGGAAAATAGGTCTTCTTGGGCCTAAACCAGTAGTAGCTACAAGTGTAATAGTCCGGCTCTACTGTAGGTTGTCTGAGCAATTATTCTGTTGGATTACACTCAGAAAAATGCTGGCGTGAGATATAAACACAGTTGAGATACATAATAAGATAGAACAGATGTATAAAATGCATCTCTAAAAGAAATCCTGTAATGGCAATTGCAAATATATTTCCCATGGCATAAAAAAAAGATTGTTCAGTGAAGTGAAGAGTAGGACTGATAAAATATTTATTCAAAGTCCGTTATCTTTGAGTTTCATTTGCATTTAAAGAAATATTCCTAGCTTTCTTTCTCCACTGTTTTTGTTAGGATCGTCTGGAACAGCTTCACGTGATCCTTCAATTGTTATGTCGAAAATTGAGTCAGGAGCAGAGATGAAACTACTGAGATCAATATACTTCGTGTTATGAATGCCTCTCAAAAATTTAGTCTAATTAAAAAAAAAAAAAGTAAATCACTTTAACCAGCAACTTCAAAATATTGCCCTGAGGACAGAGGTTAAACTGATGATGAAGTAGTGGCCAAAGCTCACACAGTAATAACTTTAGGGGAGCGGGGGTGGTTACAAGATGTTAACTGAGGTGCTCTAGTCTGATCTTCATTTGGGTGATTGCATTCTACTGCCCTATCAAGTGTAATTGCATACAGTAATGTTCATCACTTCATCCCCAGTCCCAAATCCGCTAAATAATGTTGCTGTTCACTGGTAAATGGCTCCCAGGACTTGCTTCTTACCTGAGTCTCTTATGTGAGTGTTATGGCTTTGGGCTAAGGCAGCTCAGTCATAAATTGTCCTATGTGTATTTGGCAATTATTAACTTTGTATCTATGTGAGTGAAATATTTATAAATATAAGCCTGTTTTTGAAATAGCTGCTCCAATTCATTAGCGCGCATAAGGGATAACTACACAAGTGCTTAAAGCTGAAAATGAGAGGCTAGTCTTTGAGAGTTTTCTTTTTTCCCCCAATTTTTACTATCCATTTGATCTCAAATTTTCCTTTTTTTTTTTTTTTTTGGTCTGCTTTGGAGTATTTTATGTATGATATGCAATGTCAGTTAAAAGAAAAATGTAGAAATGGTCCCTGGAGCAGAACTGGATGCTGCTTTCCTGACTTCTGGGTCACATCTGGGCTTGGAGAAGGAAGTAGCTGTATTCCTGAGTTTTGAGGAGGTGCAGCAGCAAAACTCTAAACACCTATTTTGAACCAGAGAGGAGGGTAGAATATAAGTATCTTCAGTGTTAAGTGACAGATGATCAGGGGTTTTTATTGCCATTTTGGATTTAGATGCTTCAGTTCTGCCCAAGGGTCCTGCTTTGGGTATGTAAGTTCTTTTACTGCATCTAGCCCTGAGATATTAGCAAAGGTTGTCATAAAGGTTTGAATTATAAAAGCACTAGTGTCTAACGTAAAAGAGCATTCTAAGTCCTCCATGAATAGTGCTGCAGTAATCATAGATTGCAACAGCATGTATTTCTGAATTGCTAAGATTAGAGAGTGGTGCATCTATCGCTAACGTAGATGTCCATCCTAATGCTATGAAGTAATCCCTGGAAATTTAATTATTGGAAGCCGGTATGGTACTGGGTGCTATAGCTCACTATTGCTGAGACTTCCATGGCGATAAAGTATGCAGGATAATTAAGAAACATAATTAAAACCTGCTTTATTACATATTATAAAATTTATAGAGTTTGTGTGGATTTTCATAATCTTACTACCAGTCTTTTTTGTTAATTTTATTGCATCTGAAGTAAAAAACTAAGTTTCCTTAAACTGAGGAATGAAAAAGTAGAGCACAACTTTCTCTGTATTATTTAGTAGTTTTTTCACCAGCCTCACCCTGAAGAAGACAGTAAGGATGAGGGATTCATTTTTCAAACAAACCATTTTTTTTCCAGGCAGATGTGTCCGTATTAATGTGCAGTGTGGCAGCTCACTTAGTTCTTCTTGAATTGAAAAGTCTCGCTGAAGCATCTTGGGTGAGACCATGCAGTTACTGGAATCGGTGGGGCTACTGACAGAAACAAGTCCAGGACAAAACCAGATCCAGGATTTAAAGCCTCTCTCTCTCTAACCTGAGGAATAATGCCACTAAAACCCCCAAACCAGTTGCCAGGCTGTGTAATTGCTGTGGTTGAGAGCAGTCTGTCAGGAAGACGTATGGAAGAGATTATCACGCAGTTTATGTAAAGCTGCACCATCTTGATGACTTGAGTTCTCATACACGTAGCCACTCCTTCCCCTCATGACCAGGCAGACTCCTGCTTTGAATTTGGAGTTTGCAAACAGCCTTACTAATTCACCTGGACTTGCCCAGGTTGAAGAAGCTTTGTGTATTAACTTCCCTAAATCCGTATTTCAATCAGAGAGTTTTGTAAACTGAATCAGATCTCTGTAAAAAGACCTTGGCTTTCTACCACGCGTTTTTCTCCAGTTGTAGATGTCATTGTGCGACCTGCTGTACAAAAAACCCAGAAGATGCTGTGGCTCACCAAGTAGTATTTGGAAGCACGCCAAGGCAAAATTAACAGACCAAGCTCTAACCAGTGCTTGCCCAACCATTAGAAAACTTTGTAAGCTGTGAAAGAACGCAGTGTGCCTCTGCAATTTTCTCCCTATGAAACGTACAGACTAAAACCATTTCTGCAGTCAGTGGAAAATAAGACCTATCTAAATGTTCTGTATGGTGTAGGTAGCCTCACAGTGAATGAAAGGCCTCTGTGCTCTGCTTTTTCTTCTGTTTAAGTGAGTGCCAAAAGTAGTGCTGAGCTTGAAGAGGAGTCAAACATTTATTATTCCGTGGACACCCAGAGGGGGGGAAGCTTTGGTGTCTAGAAATTAAGCAGCATTTGCCTGACATTTCTGTAAACCAATTCTACTCAATAGTTGGTTGGGTTTTTTACCTTCTAGAGGGGAATGCATTGTGCCCCAAATCAGGTAGTGCTTTTCAAAAGTACTTCTTACTGAACTTACTGAATAAATTACAAATTTGTAATTAACCAAAACAAACCAGGCTGGAAAATACGAAGTGTCTTACAGGTGTTGGGTTGCTATGTATTGGTACTGTAGTTTTACACATCTTTATTGGCTTTTCCCTTTTATGAGTCATTAGCTTACATAACACCCAGGTCTCTCATCAAATCAAACTCTATGGGACGGTTTTGTGAGCCTTGTGCAGTTCATTGTCAATAGACTTGCTTTTTGTGGTTGTGAGAATCCATTACTCTAACAAGTTACCTTGGCAAGACAGACAGACAACTTCGTAGTCACCTGTGGCAATGCGGTTCGTTGCAGCCTTTATTAGTTGATGTCTGTGTAACTCCTCCTCGCACAGTGGTGAACTCCTCAAGCTTCCCTCTGAAAGATGTTTAAAGACTGGTTTGTAGTGATACCATTACTATAACTACAGCTACTTTCCAAGTATAAGAACAGGAGGAGGGTAAGCGGCTGCTTATGAGGCAGCGTATTTTTATTTTCAGAATAGTGGAGCCTTCCTAGCCGTTACAACTATGATACAAATGAAATCTCAGAGCAAACAAATATTACAGTTGCATGTAGCTAATGGAGGTTCAAAGTGCAGCACAGTTTGTCTTGCCTGCTACCACCGAGCCTGCTCCATCACCTTCTTTTCCTGCATCCATGCTGTAACAGTGGTCACTAAAAGTTGATTGTGCTTTTTTTTTTTTTCATTCTGGTTGGGTTTTGTGTTTTGTTTTTTGTTCGGCTGGGGTTTTTTGGGGGGTGTGGTTTGTGTTTTTTTTTTTTTTTTTAAAACAACTGAAAACCCCCATTTTGTAACCATCTGCTTGTTCTCTGCTACATGATGAAGAGAGAATTGCATGGTTCTTGTCGGTGGTTACATTTTTATTGTTATTATATTAAACAGGTCAAATGTTCTTGCCCATTTAAAATACTTGTAGAAACAAAAAGGAATTTTTATTAATACACGTTAAACCCCACTGTATTATATAATGGGGTTAGTCATGTTCAACCACGGCTGTCTGTACGCAGCTGATAAGATATATTTTTTCCCTACTCCAGATCATACTCGTATTTAGGGGGTATGATTTTTGTAAACACTTAGGCATGTGATTTGTCTTATACTAACAAGAAGTCCTGATGGTGACTGTTGGCCTGCGTACATGTGAAAAGTTAGGCAAAAGCCTGCAGGATTAGGACACATTTCAGAAAACAAGTAGTTGCTTTTCCCTTGTGCAGGTTTTTTCATACTCCTTTTCAACAGGTTTTGTCAGAAAAATAGACATTATTCCAGTAGGAGCTTCTGGTGTTTTAAGAAAAAAAGCCAGCTGCTAATGATGTAACTGAACCATTTTCACAAAGCCGGCAAGCGTGTGGCAGGAACCTGTTTCTAACCAACCCGCGGATGAGATGAGGTAGGGGTGTGCGGTACGTATGTTCCACACGTGGGTACTCAAGGCAGTTCTCCCTGGCTTTTTCATTAAATAGCAGATATAAAGGAAATGTTTTGAAGTATAAGTTGACCGTATTTGAAGCGTAAGAGTGATGAAAGTGATGCATTATGTCACTGTAACGTATTGACATTATCAATTATGTGTATTAAACAGCTTAGCTAACTGAATGATTTACCTTGTGTTTAACTGCCTTTTTCAATTAAAGGTAGCAAATGCTGT
Source organism: Chroicocephalus ridibundus (assembly GCF_963924245.1). Lineage (NCBI taxonomy): Eukaryota > Metazoa > Chordata > Aves > Charadriiformes > Laridae > Chroicocephalus > Chroicocephalus ridibundus. Next base: position 61,592,774 of record NC_086284.1, read on the forward strand.
AGAACTGGGGCACAGTCATAGAAACCATATATTTTCTCCTGTTAACACCAGCACTGCTGACATGCAAGTGATGGAGTGTTGGCATTTTGCTGCAGGCTCTAATGGGCTAGTTTAAATGGTCTAAAAAAAAGTGATTAATGATTAGGAACAGGACTGTTACACAGCTTCACAGCTCTTTTCCTCAATGCGTTTCCATTTATGTCAACTAGCCGCACACTTGGGAGGTGGTTATTTCAAAGTAGTCAACACAGGGTTTTTTTTTCTACTGCCATTTGTTTCTATTCCGTAGGTTCTTTTGGTTGGCCAGATATAGCTCGTATTTCCTTAAAGTTGTAAGCTTCAGTGATAAAAGGGGATAATCCACAGGCTTTGTATGTCTGGTGACAGAAATCTAAACGGTTGAACTTCGCCGTCATTTCAAAACG